>NC_057810.1:668008336-668308336 GCF_018294505.1 Triticum aestivum | reverse complement strand
TGTACTTGTTCTTTTATGATGAAGACTACTGAATTCAAATGGGATTTATTGGAACGAACTAAACGCAAATCGTAAGATTGGAAACTCGAGAAGGTAAGGAGTCAGTTATAACCCCTAAGTTTTATTGTGTTAAATCTTTTATGGATACCGATGCTTTTCATGAATTTAGCACTAAATATGGACTTGACTCTGAGATAGTAACTTCTTTCTGTGAATCATTTTCTACTCATGTTGATCTCCCTAAGGATAAGTGGTTTAAATATCATCCTCCCATTGAAGTGAAGGTAGTAGAACCTATTAAAGTTGAAGAAAAAACTATTACTTATAATATTTATCCTATTGTCCTACTACTTATATTGAGAAACCACCTTTCCCTGTTAGAATAAAGGATCATTCTAAAGCTTCAACTATGGTTCGTAAGAGTAATGCTAGAACACCTACACCCCCCGAGCAAGTTAAAGTTGAACCTAGTATTGCTATGGTTAAAGATCTGTTGGTAGATAATATTGATGGGCATGTTATTTATTTCTGTGATGAAGCTGCTAGAATTGCTAAACCCAATACTAAAGGTAAACATAGACCTATTGTCGGCATGCCTGTTGTTTCGGGTAAAATAGGAGATCATTATTATCATGGCTTATGTGATATGGGTGCTAGTGTGAGTGCAATACCTTATACTTTATATAAAGAAATTATGCATGATATTGCACCTACTGAGATAGAAGACATTGATGTTACTATTAAGCTTGCCAATATTGATACTATTTCACCGGTTGGGATTGTTAGAGATGTTGAAGTTTTGTGTGGGAAAATAAAATACCCTACTGATTTTCTTGTTCTTGATTCTGCACAAGATGACTTTTGTCTATTTGGTAGACCCTTCTTGAATACTGTTAATACTAAGATAGACTGCGATAAGCATATTGTTACTGTTGGTTTAGGGGATATGTCTCATGATTTTAATTTTGCTAAATTTGGTAGACAACCCCATCATAAAGAATTGCTTAGTGAAGTTGAAATTATTGGCCTTGCTTCTATTGCCATGCCTCCTAATGATCCTTTAGAACAATATTTGCTCGACCATGAAAATGATATGTTTATGAATGAAAGAAGGGAAATAGATGAAGTATTCTTTAATCATGGACCTATTTTGAAACACAACTTGCCTATTGAAATCCTAGGGGATCCTCCTCCACCCAAGGGAGATCCCGTGTTTGAGCTTAAACAATTACCTGATATTTTGAAATATGCTTATCTTGATGAAAAGAAGATATATCCTGTTATTATAAGTGCTAACCTTTCAGAGCATTAAGAAGAGAAATTATTCAAAACTCTAAATAAGCACCATGCTGCTATTGGATATACTCTTGATGATCTTAAGGGCATTAGTCCCAGTCTATGCCAACACAAAATAAAATTGGGGAAAGATGCTAAACCAGTTGTTGATCACCAATGATGGTGTCGGTGTACTAGAATAGGGGTACCCTAGTACCCCGAACTTGTGCACGGGCAGTCGCAGCGCCCCGCGGCAAGGGCTTGCCGGGTGACCGTCAAGGTACTCCGTGGCTCCTTTGGAGCCGTTCAAGAACAAAGTATTCAAGTCAAGAAGACAAGGCCCCGACAAAAGGAGCTTGCCGGGAAGGCCAACCGAGGCATTTCAAGGAACTTGCCGCGACGCGCCACGCGTCCCGGCAAGGCTCGGCGAGCGACAAGCTTCCGGGCGCGACAAGACCACGACCGCGGCAAGACGCTTGCCGCGGCAAGCAGCCACTCTGCGCCCATGCTCCAGCGCATCCACCAACGTGTCGCCCTAGGGGCCTTTCCAGGCGCGCGTGGCGGAAGGCTGTGCAACCAGCGGTAAGCGGTGGCATGCGATGGTGACAAGATCACCATCGTGGCGGACGGTGGCACCCCTGGTGGTCCTTTTCTACACTGTTAGGGCGACACAGACGGGCATTTAATGCCCTTGTCCCCTGCCGTCAGGGTTAGGTAGAAAGCACTGTACAAAATACTGTACCAACCACCTCTCTTTTTATATTTTTACCCTCCTCTGCGTTGCCACCTGTCGGTGACCCCTTGTGCATATAAAAGGAGGCCCATGCGCTACGTAGAGGGGGTTCGGAAGGTTCGGTTCGTCTAGTGCGAGGCTCGGATCATTTTGAAGCCAGAAACACTTAGCTCTCTAGAGCAAGAACACAATACAATCAGACAAGCAACAGTAGGAGTGTTTTCTCTCCGGAGAGCTCCGAAGCTGGGTAAACTGCTCGTGTGCCTCGCCTCGATCTGCTCTTCGTGCGACCTCCGCCCCCCGCCGAACCGAAAGGGGCTCGGTCCGCCGGCCCCATAGGTGTTCGTGGATCAGTTTCCCCGACATCTTTGGCGCGCCAGGTAGGGGGTGTCGAGATTGCGTGAACCTGATCCGGCGTTCACACGAGCTAGATCTGCATTATTCTTCATCAACATGCCACCGAAGAAGAAGGATTCGGAGGCAGCTGCTCCGTCCGCGTCGATCTCATCGCCACCGGAGCAAACGGGTGGTGGGGTTGACGCTGGTGGAAGAACAGACATCGGCAAGGATGCTCACGGTGCTGCCAGGTCCAAGGACAAGGCTGCACAAACCTTGGTGTCTTCGCATCCGCCGCGTCCCTCTCAGGAGATGCAGGACCGACAGCGTCATGGTATTCACAGTACCATACGCTTGTTGGACCAAGATCAAGCTGGTGGGTCTCGGGACGCTCAAGACCAGCATGCACGCCAACATGCTGGCATGAGTGAGGCACGGTCACTTGGACGGATACTGCTCCTTCTAACGTAGTTAGAAGTCCGAGCATATCCCGCTCCTGGATTACCCTCCGACGTCGGACAAGATCGACGAATGGAGGGCCACCATTCAGAGTCTCATCGGCTACGCCAACGGCGACACTCCACGGCAGCCGAATACTTCGCTGCCGCGGCAGGACTGCCAGACACGAGCCGGTGGTGACAAAACTGGTGGGGGTGCAACCACCATGCACTCTCCACCCCGAAGGCCAAGATCGCTGACTCGCCGGATCCACCTCGACAGCGACTCCACCGCATCGTCGGATCCACGAGCTCGTCGCGATCAGCGCCAAGTTCTTCATGAACGACAGCAAGAAGACGCTCGTACTCGCATCGAGCGCCGAAGAGAAGCGTGACGTCAATCCGACAAGCGCGCTGGGCCCTCTGTTGACATGCATGCGCCAGGGGAACCAGGCGACTTGCCGTATGCGGTAGGTTGCCCTGCGTTCACTCGTGAGCTGTGGCAGGTCCAGTGGCCCAGCACGAAGAACTTCAAGCCAGATGTGCCGGAGAAGTACGACGGCAAGACACATCCGTCAGAGTTCCTCAGCATCTACACCATCGCGGTGCAAGCTGCCGGGGGGCGAGACGACAAGATCCTTGCCAACTACTTCCCGCTGGTGCTCAAACCCAACGTCAGATCCTGGCTCATGCACTTGCCGGACAACTCCATATCCTCCTGGGCTGATCTGTGCCATCAGTTTGTTAGCGCCTTCACAGGTGGCCACAAGCCTCATGGCCAAGAGAGTGATCTTCACCTGCTCGCTCAGAAGGAAGGAGAGCCCCTGCGCAAGTACATACAGAGATTCAGCAACGTGCAGCACAACATCCCAGACATCCACCCTGCCGCGGTAATCAGCGCGTTCCATCAGAACATGCGGAACCGCAGGATGCGGGAGGAGATGGCGATGTGCAAGATCAGAGACGTCAGTGAGCTATATGCCCTGGCCGACAAGTGTGCACGTGCTGAGGAAGGGAGGAGACTCCCCGGAGAGAATATAGGAGCAGGAGGATCTGACAGTGAGGATACTGCCCCGGCAAGGAAAAACCGGTGGCAGAATAACAGAAGGAAGAAAGGCAAATAGGTGCTAGTTGTCGAGCAGTCCGGCGGTGGAGGTGGCGCCAACAAAGCCAAAGCTGGTGGCTCCGGCAAGGAGACTGCCGCGGAGGCTGTGGCGGTCGCCGACAACCAGGACGGTACCAACAAGCAGTACTGCAAGATCCACCACACCAAGGGCCATGACCTCCAGAGCTGCAAGAAAGTCGAGCAGCTTGTTGAGCAGCAGAAGGCTGTGTACGAGCAGAGCGACAAGGAGAGGGCCTAGGAAGGTGCTGGGGGATCCGGCAAGAAACATCCCGGCCGGGGAGGACGCCGCGGCAAGGCCAAGCAGCGGCAAGGATACAGACCTCCCCGCGGCCGCGACAAGGATGAACATGATGATGACGACGAAGACATGGATGATGACGAGACTGATGAGCGGGAGTTCCAGAAAGCCACAGAGGTCCTGTGCGTTGACAGCGGTGCTTCTCTGCATACTTCACACCGCCAGCTCAAATAATGGGTGCGGGAAGTCAATGCAGCAGAACCACCCGTCGAGTCACGCAGGCCTCTGAAATGGTCCAGCACGCATATCATCTTTGATATTGAGGACCACCCAGATCGCATAACTGCGGTCGGGTGCTTGCCGATGTTGGTTTCACCAACTATCCGCAACCTCAAGGTCACAAAGATGCTAATTGACGGCGGGGCCGGCTTGAACCTGATCTCCTCCGCAGTGCTCCAGAAACTCCAGATCCCCGACAGCGAGCTCGAAGAGACCGGTACATTTCAAGGAATCAATCCGGGAAGGAGCAAGCCGAAGGGAAAGATCACGTTGCCGGTAACATTTGGCAGCGAGCTGAACTTCAGGACTGAGAGGGTCACTTTTGAAGTTGCTGACTTCCCATTGCCTTACAATGGGATACTTGGTCGTCCAGCACTTGCCAAATTCATGGCAGCCTCTCACTATGCATACAACGTACTGAAGATGCCAGGCCCGATAAGCGTCATCTCTGTCCCTGGCGACAAGAAGGATGCCCTTATCTGCACCGACAAGATCTACCGGGAGGCAACAGCTGCAACAGATCGCAAGTCACTTGCCGCTGAAGCTCCCGAGGGGAAGAAGAAGACCAAGTCCGACAAGAGTTCTGATGCCCACTCCGGCAAGCGCGCCTCTTCGGAGTGCTGCACTACCGTCGAGGACGCACCATCGGGCTCCACCGGCAAGTGTAAGAAGGCAATGGCAGCTCCACCAGAGACTAAGAAGGTGTCCGCCAAGGAGGACGGCACTGGTGGTACCTTCACCATCAGTGCCACGCTCGATCCTAAATAGGAAAGCGCGCTCATTGCTTTCCTGCGGGCGAATGTCGACGTGTTTGCATGGCAACCGTCAGACATCCCCGGTGTTCCCAGGAAAGTAATTGAGCACCACCTTGCCGTCTGTCCTCATGCGCGGCCCGTCAAGCAGAGAGTTAGGAAACAAGCAATGGAGCACCAAGAATTCATTGCAGAAGAGATCAAGAAGTTGGAAGCAGCAGGCCTGGTCAGAGGAGTGCTCCATCCTACGTGGTTGGCCAATCCTGTTGTCGTACGCAAAGCCAACGGGAAATGGAGGCTTTGTATTGATTTTACCGATGTCAATAAAGCTTGTCCCAAAGACCCATTTCCCTTGCCGCGCATCGACCAGATTGTTGACTCCACAGCCGGATGTGACCTGCTTTCATTTCTTGATGCATACTCAGGATACCATCAGATCTTCATGGCAGAAGAGGATGAGGAGAAAACCGCGTTCATTACCCCATGTGGCACATACTGTTTTGTATGGATGCCCTTTGGTTTGAAGAATGCTGGTTCAACATTTGCAAGGGTAGTCCATCACGCTTTTGAGCCACAGATGCACAGAAATGTGGAAGCCTACATGGATGACATAGTGGTCAAGAGCAAGGACAAAGCAACTCTGATCCAAGATTTAGAAGAAACATTTGCAAATCTGCGCAAGATCAACCTCAAGCTGAACCCTGAGAAGTGTGTGTTTGGAGTCCCTTCCGGCAAGCTTCTCGGGTTCTTTGTGTCTCAGCGGGGGATTGAAGCCAATCCCGACAAGATCAAGGCCATTGAGCAGATTGAAGCACCAAAGCGTGTCAAGGATGTACGAAGACTTGCCGGTTGCGTGGCTGCTCTCAGCAGGTTTATCTCTAGATCTGCTGAGCGCGCCCTGCCGTTTTTCAAAATACTGAAAAAGGCAGGTCCAATGAAATGGACTCCGGAAGCGGAGGCTGTGCTGCAGGACTTGAAGAGATACCTGTCCTCCGCTCCAACACTTGTCGCACCTAGGCCACAAGAGAAGTTGCTGCTGTATATAGCGGCAACCAATCAAGTGGTTAGTGCTGCGTTAGTGGCGGAGAGGGAGGCAGATGATGAGCCAGCAACCACGGCAAATGCATCCAGCGACAAGCAGGGGGCTTCACCAACAAGCTCTGGTCTGGCAACCTCTGGTCCGGCAAGCTCTGGCCTGGGAAGCTCTGGTCCGGCAAGCTCTGGTCCGGCAAGCTCTGGTCCCGACAAGGATGGATCTGCGCAAACACACAAGGAGGCGCAGAAGAGAATGGTGCAGCGCCCAGTTTACTTTGTCAGTTCCCTTTTGCAGGGGGCTAGGTCAAGGTACTCCGGTGTGCAGAAGTTGCTTTTCGGCCTTCTCATGGCCTCGAGAAAGCTGCGCCATTACTTCCAAGCACATGAGATCACAGTTGTCACTCGCTTTCCGTTGAAGAGGATATTGCAAAATCCAGAAGCAACAGGCAGGATTGTCGAGTGGGCACTGGAGCTTTCAAGCTTTGGCCTCAGGTTTGAAAGCACTTCAACTATCCAAAGCAGAGCATTGGCAGAGTTCATAGCAGAGTGGACGCCAACACCAGACGAAGAGATTCCAGAGACGAGCATCCCCGTCAAGGAAGCAAGCAAAGAGTGGCTGATGTACTTTGATGGTGCCTTCTCACTGCAAGGCGCCGGTGCGGGCGTGCTATTTGTCGCACCCACCGGAGAGCACCTCAAGTACGTAGTCCAGATGCACTTTCTCAAGGAGCAAGCAACAAACAATACTGCAGAGTATGAAGGCTGGCTTGCCGGTCTCAGGATCGCGGCAGACCTTGGGATCAAGAAACTCATTGTCAGGGGAGACTCACAGCTTGTCGTCCGCCAAGTGAACAAGAGTTATCAGAGTCCATTGATGGAAGCTTATGTTGATGAAGTGAGAAAGCTAGAAGAGTACTTTGACGGCCTACAAATGGAACATGTTCCAAGAGCTCATAATGACATTGCTGATGGCCTGTCAAAGTGCGCCGCACTTAAGTTACCTGTGGAACCAGGGATCTTTGTGCTCAAGCTGACTCAACCATTCGTGACACCATCAACTGGACAGAGCAACAAGAGAAAGTTGATTTCCGGTGACTACTTTCCGGCAGAGCTTCCCGAAGCCGCCGCCAAGAAGGTCCCCAAGATCAACGCCAAAGATGCTGAGGAGCAGTTTGCTCCGGTAAGTCTCAGTGCTTGTTCCGTCGAAGCAGACGCTCCCGACAAGTTTTGCTCCGGCAAGCTTGCCGGGGGACATCAAGCTCCGGCTGAGCCGCAGGTTCTCGCTGTAGAAGCGGATGTTCCCGCAGCAGCAGATGTGCCTTTAGTCCTTGTTGTCCAGCCACAAGCTCCAGCATGGGCACAACAAATTGTCCGTTTCCTTCAGATAGGAGAACTTCTCGAAGAGCAAGAAGAAGCGGAAAAAGTAGCCCGACAGTCAAGTATGTACCAGTTTGTCGACAACATACTGTATGGAAGAAGACTCAACGGTGTGAAATCGAAGTGTATTATCCGGGAAGACGGAAAGAAGCTGTTGGCAGAGATACATGGAGGCATATGTGGTCACCACATTGGCGCAAGAGCACTTGCCGACAAAGCTTTCCGGCAAGGTATCTTTTGGCCGACAGCCCTCCAGGATGCAACTGCACAAGTAACCAAGTGTGAAGCGTGCCAGTTCCATTCCAAGCAGATTCACCAGCCAGCTCAAGCTCTCCAAACGATCCCTTTATCCTGGCCATTCTCGGTCTGGGGGCTCGATATACTTGGCCCTTTCCCCCGAGCTGTCGGGGGCTTCGAGTACTTGTACGTTGCAATCGACAAGTTCACGAAGTGGCCGGAAGTGGAACCAGTGAGGAAGGTGACAGCACAGTCAGCGGTCAAGTTCTTCAGGTCGATTGTTTGCCATTTCGGGATCCCTAACAGGATCATCACCGACAACGGCACGCAATTTACGAGCCGCACCTTCATGCAGTACGTCCAAGATCTTGGCGCCAAGGTCTGCTTCGCTTCTGTTGCTCATCCAAGAAGCAACGGTCAAGCGGAGAGGGCAAATGCTGAAGTGCTGCATGGACTCAAGACCAGGACTTTCGACAGGCTGCGTAGGTGCGGAAGAAACTGGATCGAGGAGCTGCCGGTGGTTCTTTGGTCGATCAGAACGACGCCAAATCAGCCACTGGCCAGACGCCTTCCGCTCTAGTCTATGGAGCAGAGGCAATTCTCCCCATGGAACTCGTATACAGATCACCTCGAGTGCTCGCTTATGATGAGCTCGAGCAAGAGCAGCTGCGACAAGATGACGCGCTGCTCCTTGAGGAGGATCGTCTTCAGGCTGCTGTACGAGCTGCTCGATACCAGCAAGCTTTGCGCCGCTACCATAGCCGCAAAGTTAATGCCAGAAGCTTCAAGGAAGGCGACCTTGTTCTTCTGCATGTTCAGTCCACCAAGAATTCCAACAAGTTGACGCCGAAGTGGGAAGGCCCTTACCGGGTGAAACGAGTCACTAGGCCTGGCGCTGTCCGCCTTGAGACCGAAGATGGCATTCCGGTGAGCAACTCCTGGAACATTGAGCATCTTCCTAAGTTTTACCCGTAGGGCGCGGTTGCCGGAACCTGTTTCGGCAACCACCTTTTGTACAAGTCTTGCCGCTGTTGCATGTAATCCTTTGTACAAAGCCGGGCGCAGATCCCGTGCATAAGTAAAGCTCATGTGCTTCGCACATCTTGTCACTTTCATGCTTTTTACTTTACATTTGCATGCTTTATCTGACACTTTGTGCAGCACCTATCCCCGGTAAGCAATAACGAGCCGAAAGGCCCCATGTCGTTATTTTATCTTCTTTCTTTCTCTCAACCAAAGGAAAAGAAGGATCCCTCGCACACAAGTTTACCAGGGGGGAAGGAGAAGATAATGGTGTGGACCAGGCGTCGTTTAAGGAAGATTCGCTTTGCCGCGAAGCAAACGACAGAAAAGCTTTTGCCAAAGTTTGAGCAATTAGTTTTAGTTTTTAACTTATCTTCCTCGAACGACTCTGCTTTGTATGGAAAACCTGTGCGCGGAGGAACCAACTCGTAGCTAGATGCGCCCTTACTTTGTTTCGAGTCCGCTCAACAACTTAAGTGTGCTGCAACTAGTCGCGACATCGTTTCTTGTCGGAGCGGCACCGCCAGCAGGCTGCTAACGTCCCGCACTCAGCGCTCGCGGCTCGGGTGCCTGCGCCGACAAGTCCCCTAAAAGCGTAGGGTAAAAACATACAAAGCAAGGGATCTAGTAAAGGAAATAACATAGTGATCATCATCCAAAATAAAGTTATATTACAAGATAACTTGTCGCAGCTCTAACACATTGTTCCTATGACATGACTAACAGCGACAAGGAAAAAGATAAAGCAGGCGGCCTAGTCTACACGACCACCCTCAACCCTCCTGATCTCGCTCACCTTGTCCACAATGGGTGCGACAAGGGCCTTGAGCGGTTCCAGATCGGCGTCGGGCGGCAGGGATCGGAGGACGTTGGTGAGGTTGAGGCCCGAGTTGCGGAAAGCCACCTTCACCAGCACCTTCTGAAGAACTCCCGCGCAAATCTTGCGCGACTCGTCGGCCAGCTGCTTTGGGATCTTCTCCCGAAGCCGCTGGAGGGCAGTTGCCACGCCCTTGAAGAACAGGCTGAGCTTGGCGCTGGGCTGGAGATGCTCATCAGAAGAGTACCCGAAGTCCTCCATCCCCAGCTGCGCCAGCTCCCCATTGATGACTGCGGCGATATTCACCAGACCCTCGGTCCAGTGCTCCACCGTCTCCCTGAACGAGTTCTGGGTGACGGCAATGCTCGCCAGCAGCGCCTCGTTGGCCTTGATCTTCTCCGACAAGGCCACCTCTCGCTCCTTGGTGGAGTCCAGCGTCTGCGTCAGCGTGGCCAGCTTCAGCTCGAGATCCGCGTTGGAGTCCTTGGCGGCGCCGAGCTCCTTGTTCCTCTCCGCGAGAAGACCTTGCAGCTCACCATGGGCAGCAGCATCCTTCTCGCGCTCGCGCTTGAGTGCGGCGAGCTCCTCACCGCTCGTCCGAAGATTGGCCTCCAGCTGCGCCACTTTTACCTCCAGCTCTTTCTTGGCGGCCTCGGCAGCATCCCTTGCTTCTTGGAGAGCGCCGCCCGATTGCTTGCTCCCGCGCGGCGAGCTCCTCCTCGTGGCTGTCAAGGTTCACCTTGCGCTGCGCCAACTCTCCCTCCCGCGCAGATAACCTCTCGGCAGCAAGCCGCTACTGCTCTTCGGCCTCAGCCTTCGCGAGGAGGAAGGCCTTCCTCTCCTCGGCGACTTGCTCCCGCTCCTCTGCCAAGCTCCGGAGAGTTTCTTGCCTGAGATCCCGGAGCTCCTCAGCGCGCTTCTCAATGTCGACTCCCGCCCTCGCGACAAGCGCTTCCCGGGAAGCCAGCTTGGCTTGCCGGGCGCCGTAGAGCGACGTTAGCTTCCGCAGCAGCCGCTCCTCTTCGGGCTCCTCGCTGCTGCTTGGCGCGTCAACCAGCGCCAGTCCGGCAGAGGCGAGCACCTATCCGTCGAAAGTTTCTCCCTCGACCGGCGCCCTGGAGCTTGAAGCCCAGGGGAGCTTGATGTAGACGCCGTCGCCGGCCTTCAAATAGGCGCCGGGCTGGGGCTCCTCGGAGTCTGGCTCTGCGGCAGCGGCGGGAGGATCGATGGTCGGTGCAGCGCCTGGCGCTCCTGCGGCCTCGAGGCCATCAGTACGACCACCGGATCCCTCGTCGGCTTCTGCGGCGGCAGCCTTGGCGGCCTCTTCGCCGGCGGGTTCATCAGCGCTGGCCTCTCCTTCAGCGGCTTCGGTCTCCATCGGCTCAGTGGCGGGTGGATCTGAGGAACGAAGAATGGAGAGAAGTCAAGCGAATATGCAAAAACAAAGTCAGAAGAACAAAAACCCAAGGGCAAGTTTTTAGGCAAGTGGATTACCTGTGATGGGATCTGCAGTCGCGGTCTCGGCCGCCGGAGGATCACTGGCGTCTTCCCTTGCCGGAGAATTGGCCCTTGCCGGAGAGTTCTCCCTCGCCGGAGAACGCTCCCTTGCCGGGGACTCTACCCTTGGTGGCGTAGTCGAAGCAGATGGCGCTTCGGGGGCGGCTTCCGGGCCCTCCTGGTGAGGCTCCTTTGCTCCTACACAAATCCAACAATCAAGATATCAGTAAAAGAAAAGAGCAACCATGCACACCTGACGGCGGGAAGTAAATTATAAACTTACGCTGGGGGCTGCGCTGGGGGCTGCTTTGCGGAGTAGTGGCCAGGTCCGGCAAGGTGGGCTCAGGCACGCCCCCTGCTGACACGGTGGGATCGTCTTTGATGACGATCACCGAGGCCTTGGCCCTCTTCGCTGCTCTCTGGGCCAGCATCCTGAAAAGGGATGGGTTCAGATCGAAGGAACTTAGATACAGAATAAAAGCGACAAGATTGAAGAACTACGAGGACAACAAGAAAGTTTACTCTTCTTCTTCATCATCGGAGCTGAGCGCGGAGAGATCAAAGTCTGGCTCACCTCCGGTGCGACGGGGTGGAGGAGTGGGATCCCTTGTCCGCTTGGCGGGAGCAGCAGCGGTGGACTGGGATGGTCCCGCTCCAGTTGCCGCAGCAGCGGGAGGCGCTCCCGCGGCAACGGTGCTTGCCGCGGTCAAGCGTGTCGCGCGGCTCGGCGGCTGTTGACCCATCTGCCGCCCCGCTGCGTCACCAGCCCTGTGGAGACGCCTCCTTGGCGCAGCCGGGGGCTCCACTTGCGACAAGCTGTCCGAAGGCTCGGGCTCTTCCTCGCCGGGCTCGCTCGGCTCGGCCTTGGGGCCGGCAAGATCTTCCTCGCCGGCGAACTCCTCGCGCTCGGCAAGGCTTGCCGCCTCTGCTGCCTCTGCCTCTGCCTCGGTGAACTCGAACTCGCCCGCGGCAGCTGCTGCCGCAGCCTCTTCCGCCCTAGTGGCGATGTGCTGCAGCTCCGCGTCGGTAGTATCACGGGTGAGGCTCCTCTGCTCGTCGGCGTGGATCAGTACTTCCTCCAGACTATCGAAGAATGCCCGCACGACGTCATCCGCCGGCTCTCGCCAAGTTGGGGTGATTCCGTCCGAATCGCACAACGGCATCATCGCGCAGATCCGATCAAGTGAAGAATTATTGCACAAAGGGATGACGCTCCTCGGCAACAGAAACGGGTGCTGAGGGTCGCGTTTGAAGAGGTCCAGGAGCATTGCATCCAGCTCCAGGACGGTGAAATTGAAGTTGAGGCCCGGGCGCAGCCTCATGATGTCCGCCGAGTTCTTGAACTCCCAGGCAGGTCTCCCTCTCTCTTGCAGGGGGGCAATGCGGTGGCGAAGGAAATCTGCGCCGACAGCGCCTACAGTGAGCCCGGCAAGCCTAAGGCGGAGGATTCTGGTGACGGCGATCTTCAGCCTGTCATCTTCCGGGGCCACGTTGCTCCAATCGTTGCCACGTACTATTGGGGCTTGGCGCACGACAGTGAACGGCTGCGGGTCCTGCTCAACAATCCAACACCACTCCGCTCTCCACTCCTCCCATTTGCTGCAAAGCTCGCCCTCCAGATACGCCTCCTTCTTGCTGACTCTCGAGATCCAGGCGATCCCTTCGGCAAGCGGCTCTCCTCTCTCGACCCGAGGCATGAAGAAATGGCGGAAAAGGGCTACATTGGGGTGGACTCCGACAAAGTTTTCGCACAAATGTGCGAAAACTGCCATTGTGAGGACGGCGTTGGGGGTGAAATCTAGGAGGCGGAGGCCGTACGTGTTCATGATATCACAGAAGAACTCCGAGAAGGGCGGGCAGAGCCCGCAGTAGAAGAAAAGTGCGAAGAATGGGTACCCGGTTGGAGCCAGCTCCGATGCGGTGGCCGGGAGTACCCTCGTGCGCGGATGCGCACGCGTCTCCGTCGACCAGAAAAGGTAATAATACTCCCTCAGCTCCTTGGCGCCGAGCTGAGGGGGGAAGATGGCTCGCTCCTTCCACAGCGCCGCGAGCCGCTGCGCCTCGGCCGACTTCACGCCCTTCCCCTTGTCGGCTTTCGGAGCCATGGCGGAAGTGGCGGAGGAGATCGACGGTGTGGTGGTGCTGGTGGCGACGGGGGGCGGAGCGCTGCTCTCTTTCGGCTTTGAGAAGAAGGGGGGGAGCGGCGGAGATTTCTGGGCTTGGAGCAGCAAACGGCGAAGTGGGGAAACTGCCCCTGTTTTCCCTGCTTATAAAGAGGGAGGGGGCGGACGTTTCGCCCTTCCGAATAAAGAACCCCCCACGATCTCTCCCACGATGCCGCATTCAGCGCATGCCGTTGGGGGAGGGCGCGGTGGGTACAGAGCAAGATTCGGCGTTACCCGGGCCGCGCGTGCCCGTGCCCTGTTTTGGGCCTGGCACAACAGCGCTCGGCACCGTGTGTGGCCCAGGCCCGGGGGCTCCTGTCGGTGTACTAGAATAGGGTACCCTAGTACCCCGAACTTGTGCACGGGCAGTCGCAGCGCCCCGCGGCAAGGGCTTGCCGGGTGACCGCCAAGGTACTCCGTGGCTCCTTTGGAGCCGTTCAAGAACAAAGTATTCAAGTCAAGAAGACAAGGCCCCGACAAGAGGAGCTTGCCGGGAAGGCCAACCGAGGCATTTCAAGGAACTTGCCGCGACGCGCCACGCGTCCCGGCAAGGCTCAGCGAGCGACAAGCTTCCGGGCGCGACAAGACCACGACCGCGGCAAGACGCTTGCCGCGGCAAGCGGCCACGGCAAGCGGCCACTCTGCGCCCACGCTCCAGCGCATCCACCAACGTGTCGCCCTGGGTCCTTTCCAGGCGCATGTGGCGGTAGGCTGTGCAGCCAGCGGTAAGCGGTGGCATGCGATGCTGAAAAGATCACCATCGTGGCGGACGGTGGCACCTCTGGCGGTCCTTTTCTACACTGTTAGGGCGACACAGACGGGCATTTAATGCCCTTGTCCCCTGCCGTCAGGGTTAGGTAGAAAGCACTGTACAAACAACTGTACCAACCACCTCTCTTTTTACATTTTTACCCTCCTCTGCGTTGCCACCTGTCGGTGACCCCTTGTGCATATAAAAGGAGGCCCATGCGCTACGTATAGGGGGTTCGGAAGGTTCAGTTCGTCTAGTGCGAGGCTCGGATCATTTCGAAGCCAGAAACACTTAGCTCTCTAGAGCAAGAACACAATACAATCAGACAAGCAGCAGTAGGAGTGTTATCTCTCCGGAGAGCTCCGAAGCTGGGTAAACTGCTCGTGTGCCTTGCCTCGATCTGCTCTTCGTGCGACCTCCGCCCCCCGCCGAACTGTCAAGGGGGTCCCATAAATCAGCCGACCGCGTAAGGAACGCAAAATCCGGGAACATAATACCGGTATGATGGAAACTAGGGCGGCAAGAGTGGAACAAAACACCAGGCAAAAGGCTGAGCCTTCCACCCTTTACCAAGTATATAGATGCACTAATAATATAAGAGATATTGTGACATCCCAACCAAAATCCTGTCCACCATGGAGCAATCTTCAACTTCACCTGCAACTAGCAACGCTATAAGAGGGGCTGAGCAAAGCGGTAACATAGCCAAACAACGGTTTGCATAGGATAAGGTGTCAAAGGTTAGAGGTTCATGGCATCATGGGATGGCTCGACAAACAGATGATAGGTAGCGCAGCAAAGCGATAGAACGAAGCAACTAGCATGGCAATGATAGTAGTGAGATCCAGGGTAGCGGTCATCTTGCCTGAAATCCCGCAAGGAAGAAGAACAAGTCCATGAAGAAGACGAACGGGAGCAGTCGAACGAATCCTCACGAACGCAACGTTACCGGAACTAAGAAGCAACACCAGAAAGAAACAAACAACATGGTAAATGCACAAGCATAAACATGGCATGATGCACAAACAAGTATGATGCATGTCCGGTTTAATGAGGCATGGCATGGGAAAGTGCGACAAACAATACTACAATTTAAGTGGAGCTCAATATGCAACGAGTTGCATATTGACGAAATACCACATGCAATTATTTAGTTTGATCTCGGTTATGTACCCAATAATATTAAATGTTGTTAAACATGGCAAGAGGTGAAACATATGAAAACTACCTATCTAGGCAAGTTTAAATGAGTCCGGAAACACCAAACAATAATTCCGGAAAATCCCCATGTGCAAATTATGGATTTGGTACTGTTCTTCCCTAAACATAATTTTAATGTTGTTAAACAGGAAAATAAAGTGCACCATGTTAAACTAGGCATTTTCCCACCCCATTTACATATAAAGTTTATTTAAAACTGAGCTACGATTATTTAGTTATGGAATAAATCATTTTAACATGGCATATTCGCAAATTAACACAAACATCATTTTAAACATTTTAACATGGATGAAAGTGGCAAAATATTAAACTAGATGAAATTCTAAGCATCTTACATATATAATTTGTTTTAATCCGATCCATGGTTAATTAATTAATGATGCGTGAACATGGAGGGTTTTTCTGCAAATCTGTAAATCCCTGGAAATTGATTAAATCATAGTTAAGGAAAAAAACGCACACGGGCTGAATCTGGACGGACGCCCACTAGAGGAAAAAGGCCGGGGCTGCTCACCAGGCCACTTGGGCCGGCTCGGGGGGAGAGGCAGGCCGGCAGGGCGCTGCTGGGCCTGCTTGCTGGTGGCCCACGCGGCTGCTGAAGCTGGGCCAGGGGCGATGTCTGGCTTTGCGGTCAACGGGCACGGGCGAGCGGGCTGCTCCTTCGTTACTTAAGAACTGCGATAGCAGCAGCAGGTTCAGAAGGGGTCGCCGGGGCTTGGACACGGGGCTCCGGTGACGCGGGAGAGGCGAGGGAGGCCAGAGTTGGGCGGATCCGGGCGAGGAAGGCCTTGGACGGGCACGGACGACGGCGACCGGACGCGGGAGCGGGCGAGGGAGGCGCCTGGGTTCGGATCCGGCTGCTGGCGGCTTGAACTGAAGCAGAGGACAGCCATGGCCTGGGCTCTGCAGAAGCAACGGCGGCTGGGCAGTCAGCGAGGAGCGACGCGAGGGGAGCAAAAGGAAGACTCAAAGGCGCAGCTCGACGGCGGTGCTCACCTCTAGCGATGCGACGGCGACGGGGAGGCAGCGGCAAACTCCCTGGGTGTCGGCTCCTGTCAAGAGAAATAGGGGAGAGATGAGAAGCGGGAAGATGGAAAAGAGAAAGGAGGAGGAAGGTGATGGGCACGATGGGGTCCTGCGGGTGGTCGCCGGCGACGGCTGCCGGAGGAGGCTCGAGCAACAGCGACGATGTCGCCTTGGCCGCAAGGATCGGGAGCTCCTTTCCCGTCCGTGCATGGAAGACGAGCACGAGCATGGGGCATGATGAGCGATGGCTGGACGAGGGGATCCAGAGGAGGTGCTGGTTGGGCCGGTGAAGAAAACGAGGGAGGTGGGTGGCGCTGCGGATGGATGGATCGGATCTGGGTGTGGTTGGCTGCGATTGGTGGGGATGGATCCAGAGGGGAAGAATGAGAGCGGTGGCGGCGCGGATGGAACTGGGTGGATGGGACGGCTAGGTCTAGGGTTGCCCCGATATTTATATCAGATGAATTTGGATAGGGTCTATCTCGACCATCGGATTGAAATCAGATGGTCCGAGAAAATAGGCTTAGGAAGTTCAAATAAGAAAATGGGGATGTTTTATAGACGTTAGGGGATGATCCGGATCCAATGGTAACGACAGAGCGGGTCAGGTTCGGGACAATTTCGGACGCGCACGTGAGGGGTTCGATGCCCTGTGCAGAGAGGGTTTCGGACCGTGCGGTCGTATTGGACAACTCTGAATAGAAGAGGGGAAGGAGGAAGGACTAGGTGGGCTGTGGTGAGACTGCGAGGGGGAGAAGAGAGAGGGAGGGCCCGGCATCTGTTTCCGGAGACCGAAAACGTCCGACGATAGACCGGCTATATTGTGGTTGTAGGTTTAACGGTTGGGCTATCCAATGTACTCCGAATGCGACGAAACTTGGCAGGCGGTCTGTCTACACTATAATAAGACCGCACGACAAGTTGCATCCCATTCCGAGAACATTTTATGCCACTTATAAAATAATATTTCGGAGGTGCCGCGGGCGCGTGCGAGTGTGGTCTGGACTCCGAACGGACAACGGAGAGAACCGGCGGAACACGAACGGATGCAAGTTTTATGAAAACAGTGCCGATGCAATGCGCATGATGACGTGAGACGAGATGCATAACAAGACGAATATGGAAAGTTGTATCCGGGGCGTTACAGGGAGCAAACTCAACAAAATAATAATCATGTGAGGCATAATCCAATTGAAAATTAAAATCATAATGACAAGTTTCATGGTTATCATTTTTCTTTATAGCATACATGTCATCACAATAATCATATAAATAGCAACTTTGTTCTCATAATCAATTGGAACCTCTTCCGAAGTAGTGGATTCGTCACTAAATAAAGTCATGACCTCTCCAAATCCACTTTGATCAATATAATCATCATAAATAGGAGGCATGCTATCATCATAATAAATATTCTCATCAAAACTTGGGGGAATAAAAATATCATCTTCATCAAACATAACATCCCCAAGTTTGTGGCTTTGCATATCATTAGCATCATGGATATTCAAAGAATTCATACTAACAACATTGCAATCATGCTCATCATTCCAAGATTTAGTGCCAAACATTTTATTGCATTCTTCTTCTAACACTTTGGCACAATTTTATTTTCCATCATTTTCACGAAAGATATTAAAAAGATGAAGCATATGAGGCAACCTCAATTCCATTTTTTGTAGTTTTCTTTTATAGACTAAACTAGTGATAAAACAAGAAACAAAAATATTCTATTGCAAGATCTAAAGATATACCTTCAGGCACTAACCTCCCCGGCAACAGCGCCAGAAAAGAGCTTGATGTCTACTACACAACCTTCTTATTGTAGACGTTGTTGGGCCTCCAAGTGCAGAGGTTTGTAGGACAGCAGCAAATTTCCCTCAAGTGGATGACCTAAGGTTTATCAATCCGTGGGATGTGTAGGATGAAGATGGTCTCTCTCAAACGACCCTGCAACCAAATAACAAAGAGTCTCTTGTGTCCCCAAGACACCCAATACAATGGTATATTGTATAGGTGCACTAGTTTGGTGAAGAGATGGTGATACAAGTGCAATATGGATGGTAGATATGGGTATTTGTAATCTGAAAATATAAAAACAGCAAGGTAGCAAGCGATAAAAGTGAGCGTAAATGGTATTGCAATGCTAGGAAACAAGGCCTAGGGTTCATACTTTCACTAGTGCAAGTTCTCTCAACAATAATAACATAATTGGACCATATAACTATCCCTCAACGTGCAACAAAGAGTCACTCCAAAGTCACTTATAGCGAAGAACAAACGAAGAGATTATTGTAGGGTACGCAATCACCTCAAAGTTATTCTTTCCGATCAATCCATTGGGCTATTCCTATAAGTGTCACAAACAGCCCTAGAGTTCGTAGTAAAATAACACCTTAAGACACACATCAACCAAAACCCTAATGTCAACTAGATACTCCAATGTCACCTCAATATCCGCGGGGATGATTATATGATATGCATCACACAATCTCATATTCATCTATTCAAACCAACACAAAGAACTTCAAAGACTGCCCCAAAGTTTCTACCGGAGAGTCAAGATAAAATCCTTTGCAAACCCCTATGCATAGATTCCCAAGGTCAAGGAACCCGCAAGTTGATCACCAAAACATACATCTAGTGTTCTCAAATCCTTAAGGACTCAATCCGATAAGATTACTTCAAAGGGAAAAATCAATCCATTACAAGGAGATAGAGGGGGAGAAACATCATAAGATCCAACTATAATAGCAAAGCTCGCGGTATATCAAGATCGTGCCAAATCAAGAACATGAGAGAGAGAGAGAGATCAAGCACATAGCTACTGGTACATACCCTCAGCCCCGAGGGTGAACTACTCCCTCATCGTCACGGAGAGCGCCAGGATGATGAAGTTGGCCACCGGTGATGATTCCCCCCTCCGGCAGGGTGTCGGAACAGGGTCCCGATTGGTTTTTGGTGGCTAAAGAGGCTCGCAGCAGTGGAACTCCCAATTTAGGTTATTTTCTGGAGGTTTGGGGATTTATAGGAGAGGTTGGCATCGAGAACAAGTCAGGGGGGCCCACGGAGAGTCCATGAGGCGCAGGGGCGTGCCCCCACCTTCATGGGGCCCACGAGACTCCCCTCCGGTAACTCTTCATTCCAGTATTTTTTTATATTTTCTAGAAAAATCTTCGTTGATTTTTACCGCATTCCGAGGAATTTTATTTCTGCACAAAAATAACACCACGGTAGTTCTGCTGAAAACAACGTCAGTCTGGGTTAGTTCTTACCAAATCATACCAAAATCATGTAGAAATATTATAAACATGGCATGAATACATCAAAAATTATAGATACGTTGGAGACGTGTTAGTTCTCTTGCTACAAGAATTTGATTTGCATATTATTGATAAAAAGGGAGATGAGAACCTCATTGCAAACAACTTGTCTAGGTTAGAAAATGTTCTTGATGACCCACTACCTATTGATGATAGATTTCCCGATGAACAATTAGCTATGATAAATGCTTCTCGTAGTGCTCCATGGTATGCTGATTATGCTAAGTACAATGTTGCTAAATTTATACCACCTAGTTTCACATACCAGCAAAAGAAAAAGTTTTTCTATGATTTAAGACATTACTTTTGGGATGACCCACACCTTTATAAAGAAGGAGTAGATGGTGTTATTAGACATTGTGTACCTGAGCATGAACAGGAACATATCTACGCAAGTGTCACTTCGAGGATTACGGAGGACACCACGCTGGAGATAGAACTGCACATAAGGTATTGCAATCCGGTTTTTATTGGCCTACTCTTTTCAAAGATGCCCATAGGTTTGTCTTGTCTTGCGATGGATGTCAAATAATTGGTAATATTAGTAGACGTCAAGAAATGCCTATGAACTGTTCACTTGTTATTGAACCATTTGATGTTTGGGGCTTTGATTATATGGGACCTTTTCCTGCCTCTAATGGGTATACACATATTTTAGTTGTTGTTGATTATGTTACTAAGTGGGTAGAAGCTATTCCAACTAGTAGTGCTGATCATAACACCTCTATTAAGATGCTTAAAGAAGTTATTTTTCTGAGGTTTGGAGTCCCTAGATATTTAATGACTGATGGTGGTTCACATTTTATTCATGGTGCTTTTCGTAAAATGCTTGCTAAGTATAATGTTAATCATATAATTGCATCTCCATATCATCCTCAATCTAGCGGTCAAGTAGAATTGAGTAATAGAGAGATTAAACTGATCTTGCAAAAGACTGTTAATAGATCTAGGAAGAATTGGTCCAAGAAACTTGATGATGCATTATGGGCCTATAGAACTGCATATAAAAATCCTATAGGTATGTCTCCATATAAAATGGTTTATGGAAAAGCATGTCACTTACCTCTTGAACTAGAACATAAGGCATATTGGGCTATTAAAGAGCTCAATTATGATTTCAAACTTGCTGGTGAGAAGAGGTTATTTGACATTAGCTCACTTGATGAATGGAGAACCCAGGAATATCAGAACGCCAAATTGTTTAAAGAAAAAGTTAAAAGATGGCACGACAAGATGATACAAAAGCGTGAGTTTAATGTAGGTGACTATGTTTTGCTATACAACTCTCATTTAATATTTTTTGCAGGAAAACTTCTCTCTAAATGGGAAGGTCCTTACGTTATCGAGGAGGTATATCGTTCCGGTGCCATCAAAATCAACAACGCCGAAGGCACAAATACGAAGGTGGTAAGCGGCCAAAGATTCAAACATTATATCTCAGGTAATCCCGTAAATGTTGAAACCAATGTTATTGACACCGTAACCTCGGACGAGTACATAAGGGACACTTTCCAGAACGTTTCAGACTCCGAAAATGAATAGGTATGTGGTACGGTAAGTAAACTGACTCCAAAACTGTTCAAATAGCAATTTTTCTCCGTTTTGGAATATTTAAGAAATAAGGAAAATTAAAAGTAGTCTGAAAGAGACACGAGGCGTCCACAAGGGTGGAGGGCGCGCACCCTGCCTTGTGGCCACCTCGTGTGCCCTCCGGACTCCGTTTTCTTGCACGATACTTCTTATGGTCGGTAAAAATTTAGTATATAATCTCCCAAAGGTTTTGACCACCGTACCACGACAAAATCTCCTCTTTTCGTTCCAAGTTGTTTTCTGCCAGAGTTTCTCATGGTCAGGCATCATGTCGCCCCCCTCCTCCAACAACGTGGGCGATGATGCTTGGCTAATGAAGATAGAAACGAAGCGAGAAGAACTCGGGGAAATCAAGGAAGGTGACAAGATCAAGGAGGCCGCGGAAGATCAAGTCCCGATAGTAGAAGAAGAAGGCGTCCTTCAACCTTACTACAATCATCTCACCTCTACTGAAATTGAAGCTTTGAAGATGATTGAAATAGTTCGCATACAAAAAAAGTATCTCACGCGTGAAAATATTTTGTTGCAAGAGCATATCACCGCACTCAAGGGTATTATCCGCAAGTTGGAGCATCTACTACTCTCGATGTGCGACACTATGTCATCAAGAACTCCATCATCTCCACATCCGAAGAAAGAGACATAAACACATTGGTATAGGCACTCCCCTTGGCAACTGCCAAGCTTGGGGAGGTGCCCCCGTATCGTATCACCATCACACTTCTATCTTTGCTGTTTTTCTTAGTTCGATCCTTTTGGTTATATCTTGATCTAGTAGAATAAAGTGTTTAGTTTGATCTAGCTTTGAGTTTTGTTTTGATCCCTATCTATGTAATCGAGTCTGTGAGCTATATATAATAAAGAGTAGTTTTGAGTTGAGGGCTTTGCTATCTTGCTATGATCTTGAGGGAATAAAAAGAAAGAACAAAAGGAAATAACAAGATCATATTGATCTTATGGAGAGTAATGACTTCACATACAAATAGTAGGATGAATAAAAGTTGTTGAGAGTTGACAAACATAGTTTTGGTCATCGTTGCAATTAATAGGAAGTAATAAAGAAAGAGAGGTTTTCACATATAAATATACTATCTTGGACATCTTTTATGATTGTGAGCACTCATTAAAATATGACATGTTAAAAAGTTGATGTTGGACAAGGAAGACAACGTAATGGGTTATGTTTTCTTATATCTGAATAAGTGATATTGTCATGGATCATCCAACATGTTGAGCTTGCCTTTCCCCCTCATGCTAGCCAAATTCTCTGCACCAAGTAGAGATACTACTTGTGCTTCCAAACATTCCTAAACCAGTTTTGCCATGGGAGTCCACCATACCTACCTAAGGATTGAGTAAGATCCTTCAAGTAAGTTGTCATCGGTGCAAGCAATAAAAATTGCTCTCTAAATATGTATGATCTATTAGTGTTAAGAAAATAATCTTTATACGAGCTTGTGATATGGAAGAAATAAAAGCAACGGACTGCATAATAAAGGTCCTTATCACAAGTGGCAATATAAAGTGACGTTCTTTTGCATTAAGATTTTGTGCATCCAACCGTAAAAGCGCATGACAACCTCTGCTTCCCTCTGCGAAGGGCCTATCTTTTATTTTTACCTTTTACCCTCATACAAGAGTCATGGTGATCTTCACCTTTCCTTTTTACACTTTATCCTTTGGCAAGCACCATGTGTTGGAAAGATCCTGATATATATCCACTTGAATGTAGGTTTTCATAAATTATTATTGTTGACATTACCCTTGAGGTAAAAGGTTGGGAGGCGAAACTATAAGCCCCTATCTTTCTCTGTGTCCAATTGAAACCTTGTACCCATAAGTATTGCGTGAGTGTTAGCAATTATGAAAGACTAAATGATAGTTGAGTATGTGGACTTGCTGAAAAGCTCTTATATTGACTCTTTCCGATGTTATGATAAATTGCATTTGCTTGAATGACTCAGACTATAGTTTGCTAGTTTTCAATGAAGTTTTTGATTCATACTTTACATTATGAATAGATTATTACTTTAGCATAAGAAATCATATGACAATATATATGTTGTTGTTCTAAGAATGATCATGATGCCCTCATGTCCGTACTTTATTTTATCGACACCTCTATCTCTAAACATGTGGACATATTTTTCGATATCGGCTTTCGCTTGAGGACAAGTGAGGTCTAAGCTTGGGGGAGTTGATACGTCCATTTTGCATCATGCTTTCATATCAATATTTATTGCATTATGGGCTGTTACTACACATTATATCACAATACTTATGCCTTTTCTCTCTTATTTTACAAGGTTTACACGAAGAGGGAGAATGCCGGCAGCTGGATTTCTGGGCTAGAGAAGGAGCAAATATTAGAAACCTATTCTGCACAACTCCAAAAGTCCTGAAACTCCACGAAAGTTAGTTTTGGAATATATTAAAAATATTGGGCGAAGAAATCACCAGAGGGGGGCCACCCACTAGCAACGAGGGTGGAGGGCGCGCCCTACCCACCTGGGCGCGCCCCCTGCCTCATGGGCCACCTGGTAGGCCCCCGACGTCCATCTTCTGCTATATGGTGTCTTTTGCCTTGGAGATATCATAAGGAAGCTTTCGGGACGAAGCGCCGCCGTCTCGAGGCGGAACCTGGGCAGGACCAATCTAGGGCTCCGGCGGAGCTTTCTGCCGGGGAAACATCCCTCCGGGAGGGGGAAATCATCGCCATCGTCATCACCATTGATCCTCTCATCGAGAGCAGGTCAATCTCCATCAACATCTTCACTAGCACCATTTCCTCTCAAACCCTAGTTAATCTCTTGTATCGGATCTTTGTCTCAAAACCTCAGATTGGTACGTGTGGGTTGCTAGTAGTGTTGATCACTCCTTGTAGTTGACGCTAGTTGGTTTATTCGGTGGAAGATCATATGTTAAGATCCTTAATTCATATTAATACACCTCTTATTATGAACATGAATATGATTTGTGAGTAGTTACGTTTGTTCCTGAGGACATGGGATAAGTCTTGTTATAAGTAGTCATGTGAATTTGGTATTCGTTCGATATTTTGATGAGATGTATGTTGTCTATCCTCTAGTGGTGTTATGTGAACGTCGACTACATGACACTTCACCATTGTTTGGGCCTATGGGAAGGCATTGGGAAGTAATAAGTAGATGATGGGTTGCTAGAGTGACAGAAGCTTAAACCCTAGTTTATGCGTTGCTTCGTAAGGGGCTGATTTGGATCCGTATGTTTCATGCTATGGTTAGGTTTACCGTAATTCTTATTTTGTAGTCGCGAATGCTAGTGAGAGTGGTTAATCATAAGTGGGATGCTTGTCCAAGGAAGGGCAGTACCCAAGCACCGGTCCACCCACATATGAAATTATCAAAGTAACGAACGCGAATCCTATGAGCATGATGAAAACGAGCTTGACAGTAATTCCCATGTGTCCTTGGGAGCGCTTTGCTTTATATAAGAGTTTGTCCAGGCTTGTCCTTTGCTACAAAAAGGATTGGGCCACCTTGCTGCACCTTAGTTACTTTGTTACTTGTTACCCGTTACGAATTATCTTATCATAAAACTATTTGTTACCGATAATTTCAGTGCTTGCACAGAATACCTTATTGACAACCGCTTGTCATTTCCTTCTGCTCCTCGTTGGGTTCGACACTCTTACTTATCAAAAGGACTACTATAGATCCCCTATACTTGTGGGTCATCAGTGATCTCAGAGGAGGCCCTTCGCATGTACGTGGACCTGTTCTCACATCCACTCTCAGATGCGCATATAGCTGTTGTGCTGGCCCAACTCCGGTGGGAGTCACCGCCAATGCCGTTGGTCGAGGGGGCCGTTGCAGTGTAGTGGTTCCGCGGTGGATCTGTGGTTCGTAGTAGGCTTTCAGAATGAATTCACAACCTCTGAAAGTGATCGTGTGGAATGTGCATGGTCTCAATGCCTCGGCTAGGAGGAGTGCAGTATATCAAGTAGTGGTGGCAGCGAAGCCGGCCATTGTGTGTTTGCAGGAAACAAAACTTCAGGACCTATCGTTGTCACTTGTGCATCATTGCTTGGGTAATAAATTTGGAAAGTTTTTTTACTTGCCGGCTGCTAGGACTCGTGGTGGTATCTTGGTGGCGTGGGATGAAACTGCCACCCAACTGTCAAACCGCCACTATATGGAAAACACGCTCACGACAATCGTTAAGTCGTCGGGTGAGCAGGAATGGTGACTAACCTGTGTGTATGGCCCTCAGGATGAGCGAGAGAAGGTGGAATTCTTGCAAGAGTTGGTGGATATTCGGGACTTACACGTTGGGCCATGGCTCATGGCAGGGGACTTTAATCTTTTGGTGAACGAGGAGGACAAGAGCAACGCGATGATCAATCGAAGAATGATGGGTAGATTCCATGCAAAGCTAAACATGCTTGAACTTAAGGAGCTCTATCTTAATGGGCCGAGATATACATGGTCGAACGAAAGGCAACATGCAACCCTTGAAAAGATAGATCATGTCTTTGTCTCGAATAGTGGGATTAGGCATTCCCTACTTGCTTTCTTTCAGCTCTAGAGACGGTCATATCAGACCATTGTCCACTGATGCTAGACTGGAATATGGAAATGTTCACACGTAAAAGCTTCAAGTTTGAGCCTTTCTGGGTCAAGGCAGAGGGCCTTATGGAGACTGTGCAGGCGGCATGGAACTCCACTCCGGTGGCTCCGAATGTGTACCTTATGGTACAAAACAAGCTAAAGGCCACGACTACTACTTTGTTGAGTGATTAGTGGATCGGAAACGTGAAATTGCAAATATGCATAGCTCCTGAGGTGATTAACAGGTTGGATATTGCCATGGACTCTCGGGCACTGTCGGTTGCGGAAATTGAGCTTTGAAAGTGCTTGAAAAGGAAGCTCTTGGGGCTATGCTCTCTTGAACAAACTATTGCTAGGTAGAGATCACGCATGGTACAGCTAAAGGAAGGAGATGGGTGCAAGTGACTGTTTCATCAGCAGGCAAGTCACTGGCAGAGGAAGAACATGCTGTGAACTATACGTCGGTCGGGGATGTTTATTACTCCATTGCTTTCAGATCATGCGAGGTGCGAACACATGCGCTCAACCTGGAGACACTTGGGGTTCCACATCGTGATCTGGCATATCTGGAGGAGCCGTTCACGGTAGAGGAAGTGGAAAAGGTGGCCAAGGCCATGCCTCAGGAGAAAGCAACATGGCTGGATGGTTTTACAGGTCGCTTTTATGTTGTTTGCTGGCACATCATACGCGTGATTTTATAGCAGCAATGAGTTGCTTCTATGGTGGGTATGTAAGAGGCATGGCGGCAATCAACAAGTCTCTAGTGACTCTTGATAATCCCCAAGTGCAGGGAATCATCGTAGCAATTCCCAAAGGTGGAAGTGATAAGCATGGAGTGTCAAACCCACAAGGAGCTAAAGGAAAGATCAATATTCTCTCAAGTCCTATGTGCCACTGATACGACTCTACGTACACCGAACGTTTGCTTCCAACTAGAAACGAGAAATAAAACTATGTTGTGGGTATGAAGAGGGTAACTTTGCATGATATCGGAGAGCTAAAATATAAAAGTAGGTGTTGTTATCTTAGAGTTAGAATATATTACTAAATATTATAAATAGCGAGTGTGGAATAATGATGGGTCGGTGTGCAGAATTATCCTTGGCAATTGTTAACAAGACCGGTAGTCGTCATTGCAATTTCATATGAGGGAGAGGCATAAGCTAACATACTTTCTCTTCTTGGATCATATGCACTTATGATTGGAACTCTAGCAAGCATCCGCAACTACTAAAGATCATTAAGGTAAAATCCAACCATACCATTAACATATGATGTCCCCTTTATCCCATACGCAACAACCCCCTTACTCGGGTTTATGCTTCTGTCACTCAAGCAACCCACTATCAGCGAATCAGGAACGTATTGCAACACCCTACAGCAGGAATCCCTCACGCTTGCGCGACACGGAGGGCACAATAGGTCAACACCAAAATGAAACATACAACTCATACCAATCTAGATCATCAATTAACCCAAAGACAAAGGATATCTACTCAAAACATCATAGGATGGCAACACATCATTGGATCATAATATGTGGCATAAAGCACCATGTTCAAGTAGGGATTACAGCGGGGTGCGTGAGAGTGGACCGCCTAAAAGAGATGAGGATGGTGATGATGATGGTGATGGTGATGAAGACGATCACCGCGGCGATGATTCCTCTCCCGATGGCACTCCGACGCCAACGAGAGAGCAGAGGAGAGGTTCTCCCCCTTGTGCTTCCTCCTCCATACCCCCCTGGATGGGGAGAGGTTCTCCCTCTGGTCCTTGGCCTCCATGGCGATGAAGGCCCCTCCGAGATCCTTCCCCATGACCTCCGGCGATGATGGCCCCAGGGTGCCAGAGAGGGCCTAGATTGATTTCTCGTGGCTACAGAGGCTTGCGGTGGCGGAACTTCCGATCTAGGTTATTTTCTGAAGGTTTGGGTGTTTATAGGAGAGGTTGGCATCAAGAACAAGTCAGGGGGCCCCACGAAGAGTCCACGAGGCACAGGGGCGCGCCCTAGGGGGGTGGGGCGCCCTCCACCCTCATGGGGCCCACGGGACTCCCCTCCGGTAACTTTTCATTCCAGTATTTTTTATATTTTCCAAAAAAAATCTCCGTTGATTTTCAGCGCATTCCGAGAACTTTTATTTCTGCACAAAAAACAACACCACGGTAGTTCTGATGAAAACAGTGCCAGTCTGGGTTAGTTCTAATCAAATCATACAAAATCATATAAAACTATTGTAAACATGGCATGAATACTTCATAAATTATAGATACGTTGAAGATGTATCAACTCTTCTGCCTAATAAAGAAGGGGCGCTAGATGTGGGTGATTTTCGGCCTATCAACCTTGTGCACGGGTTTGTGAAGATCTTTGAAAAAGTGCTAACAACAAGGCTTGTGGCGGAGCTGCCGTATCTAGTCGGGAACCATCAAATTGCCTTTTTCAAAGGAAGATCGCTTCACGATAATTCCATGCTACTCCAGAGTATGTCTAGGCGGTTGCATGCGCTCAAAAACCCTACGGTCCTCTTGAAGCTGGACATCTCTAAAGCGTTTGACTCAGTTCAGTGGCCTTTTCTCCTAGAGGTCATGGAGCAACTCGGTTTTGTACCAAGATGGAGAGTTTGGGTTTGTGGGATTCTGGCCACATCGACCACGAGGGTCATGGTAAACAGCGACCCGAGCAACACAATATATAACTGCAAAGGCTTGCGACAGGGTGACCTCGTATCACCGATGCTGTTCATACTTACTATGGAGCCATTGAAACGATTGTTTGACTGGCCCGTGAACGAAGGGCTCTTGCGACCTCTAGCATCAACCAGAATGAGGAAGAGGATGTCTATATTTGCATATGATGTGTTTTGTTTGTCAAGACGGATCCCATGGACCTTGCGATTTGCAAGTGCATTTTTGACATGTTTGGGCAGGCACCGGAACTGCATATTAACATGGGCAAATCGGTGGCATTGCCGATACGCTGCTCGGACCAAAGTATCAATATGGCTAGCACGGAGCTCGGGTGTCCGGTGGTCTCCTTTCCGGTTTGATATCTTGGACTTCCGTTGTCCTTAAGAAAGCAATCATCTACACAACTTTAGTATCTTGTGGACCAGATGGCGAACCGCCTGCCGAAGGGGAAGGCTGCTCTCATGCCAAAACGTGGCAGGCTTACTCTAGTGCATTTTGTCTTATGCACGATGCCCATACATGCTATGATGGGTTTGGACCTTCCTATCAAGACGATTACCGCGATGAATAAGGTGTGTCGGGGCTTTCTATGGTGTCGCAAGGCCGAAGCGAATGGTAGCAACTGTGTTGTGGCATGGGAGGCTGTGTGCGCTCCAAAATGGGTAGGAGGCCTAGGCCTACCCAATATGAGGTGGCTCAACATAGCTATGTAGGCCAGGTGGCCATGGCTACAACGGACAGATAGCAGCTGAGGGAGTCCTGGATTAAGGGGTCCTCGGACGGCCGGACTATTAACACGGGCTGGACTGTTGGGCTATGGAGATACAAGACAGAAGACTTCTTCCCGTGTCCGGATGGGACTCTCCTTTGCATGCATGGCAAGCTTGGTGATTTGGATATGTAGAATCCTTTCTCTGTAACTGACTTTGTATAACCCTAGTCCCCTCCGGTGTCTATATAAACCGGAGGGTTTAGTCCACAGAGGCAATCATAATCATATAGGCTAGACTTCTAGGGTTTTAGCCATTACAATCTCATGGTAGATCAACTCTTGTAATACTCATATTCATCAAGATCAATCAAGCAGGAAGTAGGGTATTACCTCCATAGAGAGGGCCCGAACCTGGGTAAACATTGTGTCCCCCGCCTCCTGTTACCATCCAACCTCAGACGCACAATTCAGGACCCCCTACTCGAGATCCGCCGGTTTTGACACTGACATTGGTGCTTTCATTGAGAGTTCCGTTGCATTGTCACAAAAAGGATTTATGGCTCCATCAATCATCTACAACAATGCAGTCCAGGGGGAGGTTCTCCTCTCTGGACAGATCTTCGTATTCGGCGGCTTCGTACTATGGGCTAACTCGCTTGGCCATCTAGAGCAGATCGAAAGCTACGTCCCTGGCCATCGGGTTAGATTTGGAAGCTTGAATTATGTGGCCGATATCCACGGAGACTTGATCTTTGATGGATTCGAGCCCATGACGGCTGCTCCCTGCCACCACGATGAACATGACCTAAACCTGTCATCGGACCGTGCTCAGGAGATCGCACCTATAACCACTCTGGCCCTAGATCCGGAGCAAAGTGAACCATACAAGGATGGGATGCTCAACCCTGCCACGGAAGCCGCAGACTCAGCGGCGTTGGAGCCACACACAGATCCAACCTTCAGCGGGGCATGTGTCTTCGGAACCTCGGATCCGTCTCCGACCATAAGTTCCGAACCATGTACGTTTGCGCCCATCGAACCTGATCAGGCGCCGATTGTTGAGTTCAGCTCCGCGGACATCTTCTGGCACTCACCTTTAGGCGATGTGCTCAATTCGTTAAAAGCCCTCTCCTTGTCAGGGGACTCACAGCCGAACTATATCCAGTTTGAATAGGAAGCTGACGACGAAGAATTTCGCTTCCCACCCACCACCCACTTCATAGCCACTGTCGAAGACTTAACCAACACGCTCGATTACGGCTCCGAAGACATCGACGGTATGGACGACGATGCCGGAGAGGAGCAGGCACAAAAACCACCGCTCATAGGGCGGTGGACGGCTACATCCTCATACGATATATACATGGTGGACACACTTAAAGAGAAGGAGGATGATGGTGATAATGATAAGCCCGTCGATGAACCTCCCAAGCGTCGGCGTCAGAAGCGCCGACCTCGATCCGGCAAAAGGAAAAATAGCAACATTGTCACTAACGACGGTGATAATCCGGACCAAACTGAGGACCCCGCAGATCCAGCGTTGGAGCAGGACGAGCGAGAGGACGGCGAACGCAGTCCGGGGCCGTTGTCCAACCACAGCGATGCCGAAGATAGCAATTATCAACCTGTCTCTGAAGAGGAGGTTAGCCTGGGCGGCGACGAATTTGTCGTCCTAGAAGAACCTTTAGAACAAGAACATCACCATCAAAGGCTTATCACCACTACAAGGAGCCTGAAGAGGCGGAAGCAGCGGCTCACAGCCGCACAGGATATGCTCAAGATGGAACGAAGTGCTAGACACTGAGGAAAAATATGGTTGTAATCGCCAAACAAAGGGCTGCCCTGATCGTAAACTGCTGCCCGAATTGGACGACGAGGCTATTGCTCCTATACTACCGAAGAACAATACTACCGACAAGCTAGACTAACCACCTCGTGGACGAGACAGAGTGGCTAGCAATGTCGTACACAAGCCTGCACCCCCTCCCCATAAAGGAAGGAAGGTTGTGGCTCATGACCAGAAACACGATCTACGTGAGGACCTGGATAAAAAGGCTGGTAGGCCAGATCCATCTATGGATCCAGGGACCGTGCCCCCACATGGGACTGTGGCTATCAAGCCAAATATGCCGGTCATATACCAGTTCGGAGCCGATACCCAACATTACAACCGTCGAACCCACGCCATGACAAGCCAAATACAGGGGTGCCGCGCACCCCCTATGCTTCACCGATGAGATACTAGATCACGAATTTCCAGAAGGGTTTAAACCCGTAAACATCAAGGCATATGACGGAACGATGGATCCTGCGGTCTGGATAGAAGACTTTATTCTTCACATCCACATGGCTCGTGGAGATGATCTCCACGCCATCAAATACTTACCCCTAAAGCTGAAAGGACCAGCTCGGCACTGGCTGAAAAGCCTCCCTGAAAATTCCATTGGAAGTTGGGAAGAACTTGAGGATGCTTTTCGGGCCAATTTTCAAGGGACCTATGTCCGGCCCCCGGATGCTGAGGATCTAAGTCACATAATCCAACAACCCACGGAATCAGCCCGTAAGCTTTGGAATCGGTTTCTCACTAAGAAGAACCAAATCATCGATTGTCCGAACACCGAAGCCTTAGCAGCTTTCAAGAACAGTGGCCGGGACGAATGGCTAGCTAGACACCTTGGACAAGAAAAGACAAGGACAATGGCAGCCCTACCTACGCTCATGACCCGTTTTTGCGTGGGCAAGGACATCTAGTTAGCCCGTAGCAGCACCAGCGAGCCTGGCACATCCGAAGTCAGGGATGGCAATGGAAAGCCACGACATAACAAAAACAAACGTTGAAGCGATACTGGAAGCCCATGATACAGCAGTAAACACCGGATTCAGTGGCTCCAGACCCGGTCAGTGGAAGAAACCATTTAAAGGCAACAAAGATGGTCCATCCAGCCTAAACAAAATATTAGACAGGAACTGCCAGATCCATGGCACCCCCGCTAAACCCGTGAACCGTACCAACCACAGTTGTTGGGTCTTCAAGCAGGCCGGCAAGATTACCGCCGAACACAAGGGGAAGGGACCTCAGAGCGAGGACGAGGATGAATCTCGCCAGCCGAACACAGGGGGACAGAAGAAATTTCCACCGGAGACCAAAACAGTGAACATGATCTATGTCACTCATATCCTAAAGAGGGAGCGCAAACGCGCACTCCGAGACGTCTATGCCGTTGAGCTTGTTACCCCAAAATTCAACCCATGGGCGGCTTGTCCGATCACCTTTTATCGCAAGGATCATCCGACTAGTTTCCGTCATGGGGGTTCGGCTGCCCTAGTGCTCGACCCAATAATAGATGGATACCATCTCACTTGAGTCCTCATGGATGGCGGCAGCAGTCTAAATCTCATATATCAGGACACTGTCCGCAAGATGGGTGTCGGTGTCAAAACCGGCAGATCTCGGGTAGGGGGTCCCGAACTGTGCGTCTAGACGGATGGTAACAGGAGACAAGGGACACGATGTTTTACCCAGGTTCGGGCCCTCTTGATGGAGGTAAAACCCTACGTCCTGCTTGATTAATATTGATGATGTGTGTTACAAGAGTAGATCTACCACGAGATCAAGGAGGCTAAACCCTAGAAGCTAGCCTATGGTATGATTGTTGTTCTTCCTACGGACTAAAGCCATCCGGTTTATATAGACACCGGAGAGGGCTAGGGTTACACAGAGTCGGTTACAATGGTAGGAGATCTACATATCCGTATTGCCAAGCTTGCCTTCCACGCCAAGGAAAGTCCCATCCGGACACGAGACGAAGTCTTCAATCTTGTATCTTCATAGTCTTGGAGTCCGACCGATGATGATAGTTCGGCTATCCGGACACCCCCTAGTCCAGGACTCCCTCAATGGGGATAGACCCATCAAGAATCAAGCAAAGCAGCACGACCTTTAAAGGAGTTATACCGGGCATAGAAGCCCATTGCACAGGCTCTTTAACAATGGAAGTCGTATTCGGCTCTCCCGATAACTTTCGAAGCAAAGAGCTAATCTTCGACATAGCTCCATTCCGAAGTGGCTATCATCTACTACTCGGAAGAACGGCCTTCGCCCGCTTTAATGCAGCCCCACATGATGCCTATTTAAAGCTCAAAATGCATGGACCACGTGGCGACATTACGGTCAGTGGAAATATGGAGCGATCTGTCCATACGGATAAAGACACTACGGCCTTAGCAGCCGAAGTCCAAAATGACCTATTCAAGACGAACAGATCATCGTTCGTGAGGACCACGGACACAGCTAAATGTGTTCGGAGTACGCCTCAGGGCGGCAGCTCAGACAAACCTGAGCTCAATTAGCAGTTACGCCCCCATCGACTGCCCCACAAGGCGATAGCATACGTACCTCGTATACACCAGTACACCCTTAAAATCCCTCGGGAAGTGTTGGGGGCACACTGCACACAAATAGTCCATAGTTCGGCTCGACCCTATTTGGACTCTATGGTTATCTTTCAAGGTTCATTAAACGAACCAGCTTTATTTACGGCCACACTGGATCTTCTTTTCCAGGATTTTTCTTTTTTTTATAGATGGCCATCACACTACCCCCTTCAAGGACACATCACAAAGGTGCAGCAGGGCCCCGCACTAAGGTTTGTTTTTAGATTAAGACCCTGTGTAAACCTTTTTATCTTTTTTTTGTTTTATACTTTTCTGGCATGTACAATGTCCTAAGAAGTTATCGGCACTATTTGTAAGTACACGGCTTGCCGTACTAGAAAGGGATATTATAGAAGCAGCTTGGTCCATATTTTGTTTGGAGTTTTACTCTCTCACCACCTGCTTCTCTCCCCATGTCAGATTGCCACATGTGCCTTGACACCAGGGTCCATTACCAGGGGTTGTATCCGGCCTGGTACATATTGAAAAGTCCAAACACCTATAGGGAGTGTTCGGGATCACGAGTTTGGCCTTATATGCATCAGCGCCGAATCATGTATTTGGTCAATAGTTGGGTTTCCCAGCTCCTATGCTTACTACCTTACGTCCCGCTCTATCGGCTAGGGTAGTAAAGGGAGAACTACTGCGATTGTGTCTTGGTTCGTCCGGATGGGCACCTCAGTAGAGAAAGCCAAAAACTGACTGTCATGATGCGGTGAGAGATGGTCAACCACTCGATGACTCATCGGAATCTTCGTGATTCCTTCCGTGTTACACGAAGGACCGTTCTTCTGGTCACGTATGTCCACGCACCATATTCGGATAACAGCGTACATACCAGGGGCTATATCGTATACCCAGTGTCAAACTCCTATGGCTAAGTGAAAGTGTTAAAGCCCTATATTATGATTGCCTAGTTCGCTGCATTGACACCTCCTTCATGGACCAAGACGTTGGGTCAAGAGTGATCAAGTTCTTTTCCAAACACCCCCGCGTTAAACGCGAGGGGGCAGAAGCCGACGACTGGTAAACTTTTAGATTATGAAAAAACGGCCGCACAGGAGGCACCAAAAACTTTCTAGGCAAAAGTATAAAAACATGGCCTTAAATATATGATAATATTGTTTTTACAATTTCAGTACACTTTACTCGAACATAATATCTTTCGAGCACTGGCCCTCTATCAAGCGGGCACCCTCTAGGACATCTTCAAAATAATGTTCCGGCTTGTCATGGTCCTTGCCTTCGGGTGGACTTTTCGCTACAATATCAGTGGCCTTCATCTTCGCCCAGGACGTCTTGACACGGGCAAGGACCGTCCGTGCACCTTCTATGCATGTTGACCGCTTAACAGCGTCGATACGCGGCACCACATCAACAAGTCACCGCACCAAACCGAAATAACTATTCGGAATTGGCTCAGTCGTCCACAACCGGACTATGACGTCCTTCATGGCGGATCCGGATAGCTTGTGGAGCTTGGCCCATAGGGCCATCCGTTCGTTCAGCAACAGTGGACGCTTTGGCATGCTGAATTGCGACCAGAAAAGCTTGTCCATTGCATGTCCTTCTTGCACTTAGAAAAACTGCGTTGCGTCGGAGACACTCTTCGGCAGGTCCAATAATGCATCTTGAGAACTCCACATCTGATTAAGCGGGGCATACTTTGGATCGCCAAATTTAGTTTGCAGTAAGAAGGGCTTACCGGCCGCAATCTCCCCAGCTTGTCGGATCTCCTCCCGAGTCGCTCTAGACTCGGACCGTGCTTCCCGCGCCTCTTGTAAGGTCTTGTCAAGATTAGCCGTTTTGGTTTTGTTATCTTTCTCAAGAAGGTCACATCGGCTAGCAGCATCCTTTAGCTCAAGCGCCATTGTAGATATTCTCTCCTCGCACTGGCGCTGAGCAGCCTGCTCGGCCTTTAATTCAGTAGCTGCCTTTTCGGCAGCCACATTACTCATCATGGCCTGCTCTTTGGCCCGGGCAAGCTCAGCTCAAAGGGTCTCAACTGCGGCGGCACTGTCTGCAGTAATGCATATCTCAGTGTACAATTTTCAGCGTCATGCTCATACTATAGTACTTGCATACACTGAGTGCCCCAAAAACATACCTTGTGCCTTGTCGAGCCGCCTGTTAATAAGCGTGATGTCATCATCCGCGACATCAACTTTCTGCTTCAGATGTGCAATCTCTGAAGTTTGGGCAGTCGCCACGGATGCAATAGCCTGAGTTTCAATTAGTCAGATCATTTCCTAGGCATATATTTCTTGATCCTCTGATCGCCTCCCTTTGGACACCAACCAGAGTCTCAGGGGCTACTATCTATACACAGGCGCATTTTGCGTTTATAACACAATTAAAAAATTACATTACGTACCTTGAAGCCTCTTAGCGGGCTCGTAAAGGATTTATTCAATCCGCTTTTCCTGGAACGAACCCTCTCAACCACCATACCCATCAAGGTACGATGTTCCTCTGAGATGGACGCATGTCACAATGTGTCCATCAATGTATCCGGTGCCTCCGGATCCAGAGTAGATTGCGCCGTCCCCCGGAACTTGGATAGTCCGGGGCCTTTGTCGTTGGTCCCCATAGGGGCCACACACCCCGGACCCTGGGCCGCCGAAGTGTCACCTTTGGGCCCGGTCTTCACTGTCCCTCGCACCGCTCGTTGATTGGGAGAGATCCTCCGAGACGACACCTCCACATCGTCTGCCTTATCATGTAGTGAGATCTGTGGAGGCGTCTCGCTCTCCATCATCTCCGGAAGAAGATCCCCCGAAGTGGAGGACTATTGAGGAAGGCTGCGTGCCGGACTGTAAGCATATATTTTAAATGTTACACTTACAGGCAGGAAAAAACCGAGATATGTTTAAAACGCCCTTGTTCACTTACGATTCAGCTAAGGGCCTATCTTTACGGAGAGACTGCATGTCAACGTCACCTCCCGAACCAGAACCCCCTGACCGGGATATCTTCCCCCGCTTAGAAGCTTCTCTCTTCAAGTCTTCAGAGGCGGTCCTCTTCTTCTCATGAGGAGAAGGAATGTCAGTTTGCCCTTCCCTTCCACCTTCGGAAGTGGAAGTTCCAATCTCCCAGGCAAGGTGCCTGGCGTGCCTCTAGAATGGAGGCCACCTTGGGCCTCCTCGCTCTCCTCTTTGTCTTCCCTCACCGGCACTTGGTAGGGTGCCGGAGCCAGCATCCTTGTTAACACCGGATCGGCTGAGTCTTCGGGAAGAGGGGCCGAACACCTAATTCTCTCCACCTTCATTATCCATCCCTGACCGAGTATGATTTTCTCAGTATATTGTTATGAGGAATTTGACTAAATGATGTTCGGAAGTCGAGTACTTACCGAGGTATCTGGATGGTTGCAGTCAAGGCCGATGTCTTCTGTAGTACCCGGCCACTATTTTCGCGTCCCAAAGAATGATTTCCACATTCCTCTGAGCATTGTGCCAGAGAGGTGCTGAAGGGTTCGTGGTCCTTCTGGATTAAACTCCCACATACGGAGAGGCCGTCGCTGGCACGGTAGGACCCGTCAGACCAGCATTACTTGGATTACGTTGATGTGACCGGTGTCCTTTTCAATAAGGCTTCGAATGCGGCTTTGCAGCGTCTGCACTTCATCGATGGATCCCCAGTCAAGCCCCTTATTAATCCATGACGCGAGCTGTAACAGAGGGCCAGATCAGAACGCAGGAGTAGCTGCCCACCTGGTACCACGGGGTTCGGTGATGTAGAACCACTCCCGCTGCCATTGGTCGGAAGTTTCTGTGAAGGAGCCCTTTGGCCAAGTAGTATTGGCGAGGTTGCTCACCGCAACACCACTGCACTCCGCATTTTTCCCATCGATTACCTTCGGCTTCACATTAAAGGTTTTGAGCCACAAGACGAAGTGTGGGGGAATACGGAGGAAGGCTTCGCACACGATAATGAACGAGGAGATGTGAAGGAAAGAATCCGGGGCTAGATCATGAAAATCTATCCCATAATCGAACATGAGCCCTCGGACAAAGGGATGAAGAGCGAATCCTAGCCTTCGGAGGAAGTGGGAGATGAATACAACCCTCTCATTGGATCTGGGAGTAGGAATAACCTGCCCTTGAGCAGGAAACCTGTGGAGGATTTTCGCAGTCAGGTATCTTGCCTCCCGGAGCTTCGCGATATCCTCCTCTGTGACAGAGGAGGCCAGCCACCGGCCTAGAAGGCTGGGTCCGGACATGATTGGGAAGCGTGAAGCGATTGGATTGACCTTTGGGTGCTGGAACTCGAGGTGGGAGAGGTTGAGAAAAGGCTTGGCGTAAAGGAATAAAGACGAGTCTTAGCCCCTTTATAAAGGCGATGAATATCAAACGGCCCCTCTTAGGCCTTAAAACATGCCTATTCCCAAGGAATCATGCCAACGGAACGGCTGAGTTACCAACACCCGTATTGATGAGAATCCCGTAATAAGGGGACACGATCTCTGCTTTGACAAGACGTGCCAATCAAATCGCACCTCAAAATATGGAGTGGTAGGCTAAAAATGGTTCAAATAATGGCCGGGCGGTGACGTGATGTCACCTACAAAAAGGTTGTCAGCGGATTGGACTCGTGAAATATTATACTCTCTACGGTTGTGTGTGGTATTTGTTTTGCAGAGCCGGACACGGTGTTGTGCTCGAAGAACTATTGTGGAGAATTCGGAGAAGGAACCCGCCTTGCAATGCCGAAGACAATCTGCGCACCGGACTCATCGTCATTGAAGCCTGGTTCAGGGGCTACTGAGGGAGTCCTGGATTAAGGGGTCCTCGGACGGCCGGACTATTAACACGGGCCGGACTGTTGGGCTATGGAGATACAAGACATAAGACTTCTTCCCGTGTCCGGATGGGACTCTCCTTTGCGTGGATGGAAAGCTTGGTGATTCAGATATGTAGATTCCTTTCTCTGTAACCGACTTTGTATAACCCTAGTCCCCTCCGGTGTCTATATAAACCAGAGGGTTTAGTCCACAGAGGCAATCATAATCATATAGGCTAGACTACTAGGGTTTTAGCCATTACAATCTCGTGGTAGATCAACTCTTGTAATACTCATATTCATCAAGATCAGTCAAGCAGGAAGTAGGGTATTACCTCCATAGAGAGGGCCTGAACCTGGGTAAACATTGTGTCCCCCGCCTCCTTTTACCATCCGACCTCAGACGCACAGTTTGCGACCCCCTACCCGAGATCTGCCGGTTTTAACACCGACAGCAGTAGACCTCGGAGTGAGTTCTCAATCAAAGTGCCAGACGAGTCGATGCAGCTATTCCAAGCGGCCACTAGATGCAATGCACGGAATGGAATGCACACCCTCTTATGTGAAGATCGATGGCTCGAGGAGGATACATGAGCTTGCACTGGCCATCTACGACCTGGTGCCACGCCGCGTGCGAAGGTCATGCATGCTTAGGCAGGTGGTATAGAATGGGAGGCTACGGGTGTTGGCTCCAACTTGGGCGAGGAAGCTTACAGGAATTCCTTCAACTTTGGAAGAGGATTCAAAATTGGGACCCAACGAACAATGCTCCGGACAGCTTCTCTCGGTCTTGGGAGACACGTGGGAAGTTCAGTGTGAGGTCGGCATATGCAGCCAGGTTTTGGGGCAGAGAGAGCATACCCGCTGCTGACCTCACTTGGAAATCGAGGGCTCCGGCACAATGCAAAATTTTCATGTTGCTAGCCCTCCGCAATAGATGTTGGACATCCGATCGACTTGCCAGGAGGGGACTACCGCATCAAGACAAGTGTCCACTTTGCGACCAAGTGGAAGAAACAATTGAGCATGTGTTGTTAACTTGTGCCTTCGCGAGAATGGTGTGGGCAGGGTTATACCAGGCTATGGGGAAGCTGGACTGGAAGCCCACTCCATAGGAGTCCCTCCAGCATTGGCTTAGCAGTAAGCAAGGATTACCCACCATAACTAAGAAGGACCTCCACACGCTACTGCTACTGACGATGTGGGAAATATGGAAGCACAGGAATGCGGTCGTGTTTGACGGTGCCGCGCCATCGGTTGGTGCTCTTTTGCACAAAATATCATCGGAAGGTCGAACTTGGTCATTGGCTGGTCTCATAAAAGGAAACATAGATCGTGTGTTTGCATGTCTAATATGGTGGAGCATTGGTGAGGAGTAGCTTACATGTAGGATGGAGTGGAGTTGTACATGTATTCGTGAGTTGTAGTGAGATGCGTTATAAATGACCGGTGGAGGCGCTCTTCGCCTTTCTTCTTTAATATGGATATGCACACTCGTGCATATTCGAGGAAAAAAAAGAGCTGGCAGGTAACTTCTTACAAAGGTGGGCATGCATGTCCTATGATAAGGAAATACCCATTACCGGAACGTATTGTTGTGTGGCCACCTGTGTAAACAGAACCAGAACGAGTTACTTAGTTCTGATTCTGTTTACCATCGTTGATAACCCACAAGTATAGGGGATCGCAACAGTTTTCGAGGGTAGAGTATTCAACCCAAATTTATTGATTCGACACAAGGGGAGCCAAAGAATATTCTCAAGTATTAGCAGCTGAGTTGTCAATTCAACCACACCTGGAAACTTAGTATCTGCAGCAAAGTGTTTAGTAGAAAAGTAATATGATAGTGGTGATAATGGTAACAAAAGTAAAGACAGCAAAAGTAATGTTTTTGATATTTTGTACTGATTGTAACAGTAGCAACGGAAAAGTAAATACGCGAGAACCAGTATATGAAAAACTCGTAGGCACCGGATTAGTGATGGATAATTATGCCGGATGTGGTTCGTCATGTAACAGTCATAACATAGGGTGACACAGAACTAGCTCCAATTCATCAATGTAATGTAGGCATGTATTCTGTATATAGTCATACGTTCTTATGGAAAAGAACTTGCATGACATCTTTTGTCCTACCCTCCCGTGGTAGCGGGGTCCTATTGGAAACTAAGGGATATTAAGGCCTCCTTTTAATAAATAACCGGAACAAAGCATTAGCACATAGTGAATACATGAACTCGTCAAACTATGGTCATCACCGGGAGTGGTCCCGATTATTGTCACTTCGGGGTTACCGGATCATAACACATAGTAGGTGACTATAGACTTGCAAGATAGGATCAAGAACACACATATATTCATGAAAACATAATAGGTTCAGATCTGAAATCATGGCACTCGGGCCCTAGTGACAAGCATTAAGCATAGCAAAGTCATAGCAACATCAATCTCAGAACATAGTGGAGACTAGGGATCGAACCCTAACAAAACTAACTCAATTACATGATAAATCTCATCCAACCCATCACCGTCCAGCAAGCCTACGATTGAATTACTCGCGCACGGCCGTGCGCATCATGAAATTGGTGATGGAGGATGGTTGATGATGACGACGACGACGAATCCGCCTCTCCGGAGCCCCGAACGGACTCCAGATCAGCCCTCCCAAGAGAGATTAGGGCTTGGCGGCGGCTCTGTATCGTAAAACGCGATGATTTCTTCTCTCTGATTTTTTTTCTCCCTGAATGCCAATATATGGAGTTGGAGTTGGCGTCGGAGGGTCTCCAGGGGGCCCACGAGGTAGGGGGCGCGCCCAGGAGGGGGGGCGCCCCCCACCCTCGTGGATAGGGTGTGGCCCCCCTGGTCTTCGTCTTTGGTGAGAATTTTTTATTATTTTTTCTAAGACGTTCCGTGGAGTTTCAGGTAATTCCGAGAACTTTTGTTTTCTGCACATAAAACAACATCATGGCAATTCTGCTGAAAACAGCGTCAGTCCGGGTTAGTTGCATTCAAATCATTCAAGTTAGAGTCCAAAACAAGGGCAAAAGTGTTTGGAAAAGTAGATACGACAGAGACGTATCAACTCCCCCAAGCTTAAACCCTTGCTTGTCCTCAACCAATTCAGTTGACAAACTGAAAGAGAAAAAGAAAAATGTTTACAAACTCTATTTGCTCTTGTTGTTGTAAACATGAAAAGCCAGCATTCAAGTTTCAGCAAATGTTATGAACTAACCATACTCACAATAACACATACGTCTCACAATTACTCATATCAATAGCATAATCAGCTAGCGAGCTATAATAACAAAACTCGGATGACAACACTTTCTCAAAATAATCATAACATGATATAACAAAATGGTATCTCGCTAGCCCTTTCTGAGACCGCAAAATGTAAATGCAGAGCACCTTTAAAGATCAAGGACTGACTAAACATTGTAATTCATGGTAAAAGAGATCCAGTCAAGTCATACCTAATATAAACCAGTTATAATGAATGCAAACTACAGTGTACTCTCCAGTGGGTGCATTTAATAAGAAGGATGATGACTCAACATAAAAGTAAATGGATAGGCCCTTCGCGGAGGGAAGCAGGGATTTATAGAGGTGCCAGAGCTCGGTTTTGAAATAGAGATAAAAAATTATATTTTGAGCGGCATACTTTCATTGTCAACATAACAACTAAGAGACGACGATATCTTCCATGCTAAACAAATTATAGGCGGTTCCCAAACAGAATGGTAAAGTTTATACTCCCCCTCCTCCACAAGCATCAATCCTTGGCTTGCTCGAAACAACGAGTCCCTCCAACATTCAACGGGTCCCAGGGGGAGTTTTGTTTGCAATTATTTTGATTTAGTTTGCATAAAGCATGAGACTGGGCATCCCGGTGACCAGCCATTTTCTCGTGAATGAGGAGCGGAGTCCACTCCTCTTGAGAATAACCCGCCTAACACGGAAGATAAGGGCAGCCCTAGTTGACATATGAGCTATTCGAGCATGCAAAACAAAATGTTTATTTGAAGGTTTGGAGTTTGGCACATACAAATTTACTTGGAACGGCAGGTAAATACCCGCATATAGGTAGGTATAGTGGACTCATACGGAACAACTTTGGGGTTTAAGGAGTTTGGATGCACAAGCAGTATTCCCGCTTAGTACAGGTGAAGGCTAGCAAAAGACTGGGAAGCGACCAACTAAGAGAGCGACAACAGTCGTAAACATGCATTAAAATTAATTTACACCGAATACAAGCATGAGTAGGATATAATCTACCATGAACATAAATATCATGAAGGCTATGTTGATTTGATTCAACTACATGCGTGAACATGTGCCAAGTCTAGTCACTCAATTCATTTAAAGGAGGATACCATCCCATCATACCACATCATAATCATTCTAATAGCATGTTGGCACGCAAGGTAAACCATTATAACTCATAGCTAATCAAGCATGGCACAAGCAACTATAATCTCTAAATGTCATTGCAAATATGTTTACTTCATAATAGCTGACCCAAGAACGATGAATCATCATATTTACAAAAACAAGAGAGGTCGAGTTCATACCAGCTTTTCTCATCCCAGTAAGTCCATCATATATCATCATTATTGCCTTTCACTTGCACGACCGAACGATGTGTATAATAATAAGAGTGCACATGCATTGGACTAAGCTGGAATCTGCAAGCATTCAACTCAAGAGAGAAGACAAGTAATATGGGCTCTAAGTTAAATAAACAATCATGCATATAAGAGCCACTAAGCAATTTAATCATGGTCTTCTCCTACTGACCCCCAAAGAAAAGAAAAGGAAACTATTTACACGGGAAAACTCCCAACAAGCAAAAGAAGAACGGGAAATATTTTTGGGTTTTATTTTTAATTACTACAGCAAAGAAATAAACTATTACTAACAAAAAAATTGGGTTTTTCTTAAGGTTTATTAAACACACAAGAAGAAAGCAGGAAAAAGAAAATAAACTAGCATGGATATTACAGTGAAAGAGTATGAGCACCGACATCTAGCAATGAGTGTGTGTGAGCATGAATGTAATGTCGGTGGGAAATACATACTCCCCCAAGCTTAGGCTTTTGGCCTAAGTTGGTCTATTGCCAGGGATATCCTGGCGGATACTTGTAGGTGAAGCTAGGGTCATACTACGATGAAGAAGACTCTGACTGCCACTGGCTGGCAACTACCTCTTGATCCCAAGAATAAACAGACTGTCGTGGAGGCTCATCTTGTGGTTCCGGTTCCGGGGCTGGTGTAGAATTCCGATAGGCTTGAACAGCCGCCCATGGAACAATGTGAGGACCTGCAGACAAGTTAAACAAAGAGGGAGCAGGCAAAGTAATAGTCTCAGGGTGATGTTTATCAAAGTATAATTTATATTTGAGCTCCCCTTCACGACTCTTAACAAGAAAGTCATGCGCTAGCATACTCTTATAATCTAAATAAGCACGGGGCAACGATGTTTCTTCTTTCTCCTCATGCCTAATAGGTATTTCAAGATATTCAGCTAAGCGCGAAGCATAAATGCCTCCAAAGATAGGGCCCTTAGTACGGTTCAGACTTAACCGTCTAGCAACAATTCCACCCATACTAACAGAGTTATTGCGGTGTAAACCATGGAATAAAATAATAATATCAGGAACACTAAGGTTTCCACAGTTCCCACGTCCAATCAAGCAACGACTAGCAAATAAGGCAAAGCAGTGTAAAACAGGAAAATGTATGCTAGTAATCCTTGCATCAAAAACCTTCCTAGTTTCTCCCACAGTGATAGTGTTAATAAAAGCTTCTATTTCGTTATGGTGTGGTTCATCCAAGGTGCCCTCAAAGGGTATTTTGCAAACCTCGCAAAATTCAGCTAATGGCATCTCCTTAACAACGTCATATAAATGAAACTCTACTGATGGAGGTGATTTCTTAGGGAAAAAGTAGAAGTTTTGCACAAAAGTATTTGTGAGTAAGAGATACTGATGACGTTGGTCGCGGAGGAAGTCGGTGAGGCCAGCATTCTCAATCAATTAATAGAAATCCTCATAAATCCCGGCTCTCCTCAAGAAGTCATCAGAAGGCCATTCACACGGCCGGACCTCTGCGGTGCGAGGCAAATTAAATTTGGGCTTCTGCTCTTCTTCCTTTTGTTTTTCCTTCGAGCTTCGGATCGACGAGCCCCTTAAAAGTCTCTTCATTATTTTCTGAAATAATCTGAAATTTTTAGTAACTTCAAATAAAAATGAACCAACTTCAATAAAATTGATAGCAACAACTCCCATAAGTGCCTAGAGCCTATATCAAGCATTAGAACTACTTGGAACCATATAAATTTGACATGCAAGCTCAAGAACATGGTCACCTATGCAGCACAAATTTGCAAAGAATAAAGCACTAGAACAAAAACTAATTGGACCAATGGAGGAGTCACATACCAAGGATCAATCTCCCCAAGCAGTTTTGCGAGAGGTGCTTTGAGCAAGGAGATCGAAAATCACAGCAACGGGGGCTGGCACTCGTGCTTGAGTTGGTTTTTCGTGTTTGTGTGAGGCAGAGGAAGAAGATGGGTGCAGGGATAAGTGGAGGAGGGCCACCATGGCCCACGAGGCAGGGGGCGCGCCCAGGGGGGTAGGGCGCGCCCTCCACCCTCGTGGCCAGGTGGCAGCTCCCCCCGCGGTAATTTTTGCACCGTAAATCCTCGAATATTCCCGAAAAAATCATATTAAATTGGCATGGCATTCTGAGGACTTTTATTTTCGGGATATTTTTATATTGCACGGATAAGTCAGGGAACAGACAGAAAAATACTATTTTACTTTATTTCTACTAAATAACAGAAAATATAAAGAGGGTACAGAAGGTTGTTCTTCTAGTTTCATCCATCTCGTGATCATCAAAATGAACCCACTAACAAGGTTGATCAAGTCTTGTTAACAAACTCATTCCGAATAATCACGGAACCGGAGAAATTTCGAATAACACTAAGTTACCTCAACGGGGATATGAAAATCCCCAACAATAAGAATATCATACTTTTTCTTGACAGTAGGGAGAGGAAATTCAAAACCTCCAAATATAATCGATGGAATTTTTCCAATAGAGTTGATACTATAAACTTGAGGTTGTTTCCTCGGAAAGTGTACCATGTGCTCATTACCATTAACATGAAAAGTGGCATTGCCTTTGTTGCAATCAATAACAGCCCCTGCAGTATTAAGGAAAGGTCTTCCAAGAATAATAGACATACTATCATCCTCGGGAATATCAAGAATAACAAAGTTCGTTAAAATAGTAACGTTCGCAATTACAACAGGCACATCCACACAAATACCGACAGGTATAGCAGTTGATTTATCAGCCATTTGCAAAGATATTTCAGTAGGTGTCAACTTATTCAAGTCAAGTCTACGATATAAAGAGAGAGGCATAACACTAACACCGGCTCCAAGATCACATAAAGCAGTTTTAACATAATTTCTCTTAATGGAGCATGGTATACTAGGGACTCCTGGATCTCCAAGTTTCTTTGGTATTCCACCCTTAAAAGTATAATTAGCAAGCATGGTGGAAATTTCAGCTTCCGGTATCTTCCTTTTATTAGTAATGATATCCTTCATATACTTAGCATAAGGATTTGTTTTGAGCACATCAGTTAATCGCATACGCAAAAAGATGGTTCTGATCATTGTAGCAAAACGCTCAAAATCCTCATCATCCTTTTTCTTGGATGGTTTCGGAGGAAAAGGCATGGTTTCTGAACCCATGGTTCCCTTTCTTTACCATGTTTCCTAGCAACGAAGTCTCTTTTATCATAACGTTGATTCTTTGATTGTGGGTTATCAAGATCAACAACAGGTTCAATCTCTACATCATTGTCATTACTAGGTTGAGCATCATCATGAACATTATCATTAACATTATCACTAGGTTCATGTTCATCAACTGATTGTGTTTCAGCATCAAACATACAAAAATCATTTGGATTCTCAGGTGGTTCAGCAATAGGTTCACTAGAAGTTTGCAAAGTCCTATCATTTTTCTTTTTCTTCCTTTTAGAAGAACTAGGTACATCAATATTATTTCTCTGTGAATCTTGCTCGATTCTCTTAGGGTGGCCTTCAGGATACAAAGGTTCCTGAGTCATTCTACCAGTTCTAGTAGCCACTCTAACAGCATAATCATTTTTCTTACTATTCATTTCATCAAGCACTTCTTTCTGAGCTTTAAGTACTTGTTCTACTTGAGTGGTAACCATAGAAGCATGTTTGCTAACAAGTTTAAGTTCACTTCTAATATTAGCCATATAATCACCCAAGCGTTTAATCATAAAGGTATTCTGTTTAAATTGTCTACCAAAATAAGCATTAACGTCATCTTGGTTAAACATAAAGTCATCAAACTCATCCAAGCACTGACTAGCAATTTTAGTAGGAGGGACTTCAGCTTTATCATATCGATAGAGAGAATTTACCTTTACTACCTGTGTCGGGATATTGGGATCAGGAGGTTCTTCAGTGAATAAGGAATTGAGATCATATACTTCTTCAACAAGCGGTAAATTAAGACCGTGTATTTCTTCAATAGGAGGTAAATTCTTAACATCTTCAGCTTTAATACCTTTTTCTTTCATATATTTCTTTGCCTCTTGCATATCTTCGGGACTGAGAAATAGAACACCTCTCTTCTTCGGAGTTGGTTTAGGAATAGGCTCAGTAATTGGCTCTGGAGCTGTCTCAGGAGTTGGCTCAGGAGGTGCCCAATTATTTTTATTTGTAAACATATTATTCAATAGAATTTCAGCTTCATCCGGTGTCCTTTCCCTGAAAAGAGAACCAGCACAACTATCCAGGTAATCTCTAGAAGCATCAGTTAGTCCATTATAAAAGATATCAAGTATTTCAGGTTTCTTAAGAGGATGATCAGGCAAAGCATTAAGTAACTTGAGAAGCCTCCCCCAAGCTTGTGGGAGACTCTCTTCTTCAATTTGCACGAAGTTATATATTTCCCTCAAGGCAGCTTGTTTCTTATGAGCAGGGAAATATTTAGCAGAGAAGTAATAAATCATATCCTGGGGACTACGCACACAACCAGGATCAAGAGAATTAAACCATATCTTAGCATCACCCTTTAATGAGAACGGGAATATTTTGAGTAAATAAAGGTAGCGCGATCTCTCATTATTAGTAAACAGGGTGGCTATATCATTTAACTTAGTAAGATGTGCCACAACAGTTTCAGATTCATAGCCATAGAAAGGATCAGATTCAACCAAAGTAATTATATCTGGATCAACAGAAAATTCATAATAATCCTTATCGGGAACACAGATAGGTGAAGTAGCAAAAGCAGGGTCGGGTCTCATTCTATCTCTAAGAGATTCTTTACTCCATTTAACTAGCAGCCTCTTAAGTTCGTATCTATCCTGGCAGGCAAAAATAGCTGCAGAAGATTCCGCATCAAAAAGATAACCCTCAGGAATAGCAGGCATATTTTCATCATCACTCTCATCATCATATTCAGATTCAATAACTTCTCTTTCTCTAGATATAGCAATTTGTTCATCAAGAAATTTACCAAGGGGCACAGTATTATCAAGCATAGAAGTACTTTCATCATCAGTATCATGCATAGCAGAAGTGGCATCATCAATAACATGCGACATATCAGAATTCATAGCAGTAGTAGGTTTAGGTGTCGCAAGCTTACTTATAACGGAAGGAGAATCTAGTGCAGATCTAGATGGCAGTTCCTTACCTCCCCTCGTAGTTGAGGGCAAAATAGCAGTTCAATCGTCTTTCAAGTTCTTCATAGTGTCCAGCAAATATAAATCCCAAGTAACTCAAAGAATAGAGCTATGCTCCCCGACAACGGCGCCAGAAAAAGGTCTTGATAACCCACAAGTATAGGGGACCGCAACAATTTTCGAGGGTAGAGTATTCAACCCAAATTTATTGATTCGACACAAGGGGAGCCAAAGAATATTCTCATGTATTAGCAGCTGAGTTGTCAATTCAACCACACCTGGAAACTTAGTATCTGCAGCAAAGTGTTTAGTAGCAAAGTAATATGATAGTGGTGGTAACGGTAACAAAAGTAAAGACAGCAAAAGTAATGTTTTTGGTATTTTGTAGTGATTGTAACAGTAGCAACGGAAAAGTAAATAAGCGAGAACCAGTATATGGAAAACTCGTAGGCACCGGATTAGTGATGGATAATTATGCCGGATGCGGTTCGTCATGTAACAGTCATAACATAGGGTGACACAGAACTAGCTCCAATTCATCAATGTAATGTAGGCATGTATTCCGTATATAGTCATACGTGCTTATGGAAAAGAACTTGCATGACATCTTTTGTCCTACCCTCCCGTGGCAGCGGGGTCCTATTGGAAACTAAGGGATATTAAGGCCTCCTTTTAATAGAGAACCGGAACAAAGCATTAGCACATAGTGAATACATGAACTCCTCAAACTATGGTCATCACCGGGAGTGGTCCCGATTATTGTCACTTCGGGGTTTCCGGATCATAACACATAGTAGGTGACTATATACTTGCAAGATAGGATCAAGAACACACATATATTCATGAAAACATAATAGGTTCAGATCTGAAATCATGGCACTCGGGCCCTAGTGACAAGCATTAAGCATAGCAGAGTCATAGCAACATCAATCTCAGAACATTGTGGATACTAGGGATCAAACCCTAACAAAACTAACTCGATTACATGATGAATCTCATCCAACCAATCATTGTCCAGCAATTCTACGATGGAATTACTCACGCACGGCGGTGAACATCATGAAGTTGGTGATGGAGGATGGTTGATGATGACGACGGCGACGAGTCCCCCTCTCCGGAGCCCCGAACGGACTCCAGATCAGCCCTTCCGAGAGGGATTAGGGCTTGGCGGTGGCTCTGTATCGTAAAACGCGATGATTTCTTCTCTCTGATTTTTTTCTCCCGGAAAGCCAATATATGGAGTTGGAGTTGGCGTCGGAGGGTCTCCAGGGGGCCCACGAGGTAGGGGGCGCGCCCCCCACCCTCGTGGACAGGGTGTGGCCCCCCTGGTCTTCATCTTTGGCGAGGATTTTTTATTATTTTTTCTAAGACGTTCCGTGGAGTTTCAGGTCATTCCGAGAAATTTTGTTTTCTGCACATAAAACAACATCATGGCAATTCTGCTGAAAACAGCATCAGTCCGGGTTAGTTCCATTCAAATCATACAAGTTAGAGTCCAAAACAAGGGCAAAAGTGTTTGGAAAAGTAGATACGACGGAGACGTATCAATCGTCAAGTAAATCTAGAAGATATTCAAGTATATATATAACTTGTTGGTTTTAGGTACAATATGTGTTAATGAACGAATTTTCTTTTTGGAAAATAGCCATCGAATTGATGATGACACGAGATAGCAAGGTCAACGCGGCAGCTAGAATGTACATGTGCCATCCTGGGCAGGTGCTTTATTGCGGTGGTGTGGTCAATGGCTGGATGCATGCCGCCGCGTGAATCGGCGGCAGCGCCGCCGGGCTGGTAGCTGTCTCACTGGTGGGAGGGACATCCTAGCAGGGCCTGGTGCCGGCGCCGCGTGCTTTCTTGCCGGCGAAGCCACTCCTACTTGATCGACGATCTCTCATTTCCTACCTCATTGCAGGGAAGAACACACACGACCACCAACGAATATGAGGACATACAGTATGAAGGGACATGTGCTCCCGAGACGCAGTACATGTACTTACAGCATGTATGGTCTTGGATTAAAAAAACACTGACATGGAAGGAAAACCCAGTTTAAATTAGAGGGAGGAGTAATACTTATCGTTTTTTAGAGTTTGAGGGTGAAATTTGAACCAAATCAGATAAGGATCATCAACTTTACTTTGGGACAAATTTAGGGGGGGTTTCGGTGTCAAAACCGGCGGATCTCGGGTAGGGGGTCCCGAACTATGCGTCTAGGCGGATGGTAACAGGAGACAAGGGACACGATGTTTTTACCCAGGTTCGGGCCCTCTCGATGGAGGTAAAACCCTACTCCTGCTTGATTAATATTGATGATATGGGTAGTACAAGAGTAGATCTACCACGAGATCAGAGAGGCTAAACCCTAGAAGCTAGCCTATGGTATGATTGTTGTTCGTCCTACAGACTAAAACCCTCTAGTTTATATAGGCACCGAAGAGGGTTAGGGTTACACAGAGTCGGTTACAATGGTAGGAGATCTACATATCCGTATCGCCAAGCTTGCCTTCCACGCCAAGGAAAGTCCCATCCGGACACGGGACGAAGTCTTCAATCTTGTATCTTCATAGTCCAGGAGTCTGGCCAATGGTCCTAGTCCGACTATCCGGACACCCCCAAATCCGGGACTCCCTCAGTAGCCCCTGAACCAGGCTTCAACGACAACGAGTCCGGCGCGCATATTGTCTTCGGCATTACAAGGCGGGTTCCTCCTCCGAATAGTTCGTAGAAGATTTTGAACACAAGGATAGTTTCCGGCTCTGCAAAGTAAGTTCCACATACCACCATAGAGAGAATAATATTTACACAAACTCAATCTGCTGACGTATTCCGTGGCATGACATCACACCACGGCCAAGCCTTTATTCGAATCATTTTTACTGTCCCACCTTAGCGCGTTTAGCGAGGCGGTTTCCTTGGCACGTCTTGTCGAAGCAGAGATCGTGTCCCCTGATTCCGGGATTCTCATCAATACGGTGTGGGTAACCCAACCGCGCCATCAATCACGGCGCTTGGGAGATAAGCGAGTTTTACCAGGCTGGTGGGGACGCATAGCTTCGTCCGTCCATATAAGGGGATAAGGATCCACTTTTTCACACACCCCTTCTTCCTCCTTTGCTCATCCATTTCCGTGCACTCGAGCTCCAGCGCCCAAGTCCACACATCTCGCCTCAATCTTCCCTAGCCATGTCCGGAGAGGGAGGCAAGTGGATGGTCTCCTCCATCACGGAGGGGCACATCAAAAAGCTGCGGAAGGCCAGATACTTGTCCAGCGACATCGCGCATCGGCTCCCTGACAAGGGGCAGCTTATCCCCACCCCCAGGCCCCATGAGAGGGTGGTGTTCCTCACCCACTTCCTCCGTGGACTAGGTTTTCCACTTCACCCATTTGTCCGGGGGCTCATGTTCTACTACAGCCTGGATTTCCACGATCTGGCCCCGAATTTCATCCTCAACATCTCGGTGTTCATCTTCGTGTGTGAGGCCTTCCTCTGCATCCAGCCCCACTTCGGCTTATGGCTGAAGACCTTCAATGTCAAGTCGAAGGTAGTGGGCGGCCGCCAGGCGGAGTGCGGAGGTGCCATGGTGGGCAGGATGCCCAACGTCTTATGGCTCGAGGGCTCCTTCGTGGAGACCATAAAGGGGTGGCAATCGGGGTGGTTCTACATCACCGAGCCGCGTGACCCTAAATGGGCAGCGGCCCCCGAATTCCGATCTGGCTTCCCTACATGGCTCACCTCCTGGAAAGAGACGGGCTTGACGTGGGGTAATTCAGAAGAGCTGACGGGACTTCAATCCTGCGTCCAAAGCCTGGTGAACAAGAAGCTCAAGCTTGTCAACGTAGTCCAGGTCATGCTCATCCGCTCGATCCTCCCGTGCCAACAACGGGCCTTCAGCTTGTGGGAGTTTGATCCGGCACAGCACCAAACCTTGAGCAGGCTCTTCGACACTACGTACGAAGATGCCTAGAAGGTGCTGTTCAAGGGCGCCGAGGCTCCCGCATCCGCTATCGAAGATCGTGGACACAGCTCGCAGCGTCAAGCTAGCGAGGTAAGCTACTTTACCCTTTACGGGACTATCGTTATCCATAGTTTGACTCTATGCGGGATCTAAACTCCCTTACCTTTGACAGGTCTGGCAGAAGACGTCTGGGTAGGTTAACTGTCCGGCTCCCTTGCCAGAACACCCAGCGGACGCCCGATTGACGGGGCTGCTGGTTTTGGCACCTCACGTGGTGCTGGAGAAGAAGGCCAAGAATAAGGCCACGGGAGCTCGAAGGAGTTCCCGGCGCCAGGTGTTGTCAGACTCATCATCCGATGACTCCGAGGCGGACTCCTCCCGCGAAGACGAGGAGGAGGAAAAAGAGGCCTCTCCCCCAGCGGGGGGAGAGAAGAAAAGGAAGGCCTCCCCAACTAGGGAGGCCGGAGGCTCCAAGAAGGGAAGGACCCTTCCCCCGGACTACTCCACCAACGCCGACGACGGCGAATAGGAGTGGCCACCGAGGCCTAAGCCCCTGGCGACATAGTAAGTGTCTGGATACCAGAATAACTCATGGCGTTTCGTTTGTCGTATAGAATCTCCTAACGCCGAATATAACCCTGCAGCCAGCCCAAGGACGGGCTCGACGCTTCAACGAGCGGCTCCCTGGCTTCGTCGGACGTGAATAGCACTTCACTTCCGTCTGCCTCCTCTCCTTGTGCTGCGGATGACGCCGAGGTGGGGTCCCAAAAGGGGCCCAGCCAGGAGGAGGAGGTCCAGGAGGCGCTGCAGGGCAACCTCCCGGACTCCAGGCACAAAGGGGATCAAACCCCAAAGGGCTCTAAGTCTGGCCCTGGGCCGGACTCCATACCAGAACCTTCAGCGGTTTCAGAGTCGGGCAAGCGGCCCCTTCGTAAGAAGGGCGAGACTGCGACACCGGTGACCTCCGTCCAACCGGAGGCACCGGATAATTTGCTGGAGGTGCTTAACGGCGCCTCCATCGACGAGGAGCACCGCACTATTATGAGTGTGGTGATCCAGAAAGTTCAGTCCGCCAAGAGCGGGCTGACTGAAGCCTGTGCCAGCCTTCTAACAGGTTTTGAGGTATGTATTTAAGATATGTAAAAATATTACCGCATAGACAGTAGCCCCTGATGCTTAGTTTGGTGTTCGGAAAGAAAAGCTGAACTGAGGATCTAAAAAGATGTACGTAGGAGTCTAACATAAGTATGTCAATATAGGGAATGCAGGCTGCGCTGCTGACCTCTGCCGCACTGACTGCGGAGGTCAATGCATTGAAGCAGAGCCTCGAGCGGTCCGAGAACGAGCTCGGACTTGCCAAAAAGAAGCTCGAGGACAAGGAAGGTAAGTAATACCTTATGGAAGTATATAAAAGATGTGGTTGCAAAAAATAGCATGAATAACGTGAGAATTGCAGGGGCCACGAACGCGGTGGCGACCCTGAAGGAAGCGGTGTCCAAGGCCGAAAGTAATGCGGCCACGGAGTGCACCGAGCGAGAGAAGCAGGAGGCGCGAGTGGCGGAGGTGCGGCAAGAGCTCCAGGCTCTCGTGGAAAAAGACGAGAGTTTGGAGCGTGACTCAAAGACTCGAGAGTCCGAGCTCGCCTCGGCACTTGAGAGCGCCAAAGCCGCTAAGGCCGAAGCCCAAAAAGCCCTCCAGGAAATTGAGGCAATGAAGAAGATAGCGGCGGGTAAGGCATTCTTCATGCAAAGCAACCACGTGAAAGTGAATTACTTGTTACTTACCCGATTCCGGAGCTCTCCAGGAGCATTCGCAGATCTGCCCCGCGGTGTGTCCGATGCTGCCGCATTCTACCGGGCCGAGGAGGGGAGCTCGATGGAGAAGGTGTTCTGGTCTCAGTATGCTGAGGCCGGACACCTGGTGCCCTTGAGCGACTAGCTGAAGCAGCTGGTCGAGCTCCATAAGGTGGCCGAACAAGCCATGAAGAGCCTCATAGTTCGGCTGTGGCCTGAGGAAGCCATGCCTGGGAGCTACTTCGGGCTGGTGAGGAGGCTGGTGGACGCCTATCCATGAATTGAAGTCGTCAAGCGCTCCGTCTGTATCGAAGGTGCCTGTAGGGCCCTTGCCCGTGCTAAAGTACACTGGGCAAGATGGACGCTGAGAAGCTTGTGACGGACGCTCCACCGCCGGGCAGGGAGTATCGCAAGCCGAAGATGTATTATGAGAGCGTCCTGAAGGGTGCCCGCCTTATAGCGGGTGAATGCTCCAAAGATGTAATTTTTTAGTAAACTCTCATTTATTATCCTGTACGCTTGAAAACTTGTTCATATGCGCTAAGCAACGCTTGTGAATTTAAAATATTACCTTCTGTGCGGCCGTTTATTAAATTTGAGAGATGGCGAGTCGTCGGCTTCTGCCCCCATGCCACGAGTGCTGGGGTGTTCGGGATTGTAGGACCTTGAGAAGAGGTGTCTAGAGGGGGGTGATTAGACACTAAGTACCAAAGTTACTGTTTTTAAGTTTCTTTAAAGTTTGAGTGGAGTTTAGGCACAAGTTTAACATTCACAGCATATAGCAAGCAAGCATGCAAAGAGTATATGAGCAGCGGAAAATAAAGCATGCAACTTGCAAGAATGTAAAGGGAAGGGTTTTGGAGGATTCAAACGCAATTTGAGACACGGATGTTTTTGGCGTGGTTCCGATAGGTGGTGCTATCGTACATCCACGTTGATGGAGACTTCAACCCACGAAGGGTAACGGTTGCGCGAGTCCACGGAGGGCTCCACCCACGAAGGGTCCACGAAGAAGCAACCTTGTCTATCCCACCATGGCCGTCGCCCACGAAGGACTTGCCTCACTAGCGGTAGATCTTCACGAAGTAGGCGATCTCCTTGCCCTTACAAACTCCTTGGTTCAACTCCACAATCTTGTCGGAGGCTCCCAAGTGACACCTAGCCAATCTAGGAGACACCACTCTCCAAGAAGTAGCAAATGGTGCGTTGATGATGAACTCCTTGCTCTTGTCCTTCAAATGATAGTCTCCCCAACACCCAACTCTCTCTCATAGGATTTGGATCTGGTGGAAAGAGGATTTGAGTGGAAAGCAACTTGGGGAAGGCTAGATATCAAGATTCATATGGTAGAATGGAATATCTTGGCCTCAACACATGAGTTGGTAGTTCTCTCTCAGAAATAGGATGCTGGAAGTGTAGGTTCAGTCTGATGGCTCTCTTCACGAATGAAGAGGAGGTGGAGGGGTATATATAGCCTCCACACAAAATCTAACCGTTACACACAATCTACCAAACTCGGTGGGACCGAATCGTTAAACTCGGTCAGACCAATTTAGCAAATAATGTGTCCGTTAGGGTTTTCGGTGGGACCGGAATGCAACTCGGTGGGACAGATTCGTTTAGGGTTAGGGCATAACGTAATCTCGGTAAGACCGATTACACAAACTCGGTGAGACCGATTTTAGCTAACCAGAGAGTTGGTCAGGCAAACTCGGTTGGACCGATTATCAAACTCGGTGGGACCGATTGTGGTAATGAAACAATCAGGAAGTTTGCATTGTAATCTCGGTAGTACCGATTGCTCAAACTCGGTGAGACCGATTTTGATAATGAACATACACAGAAAGATTACAATGCCATCTCGGTGAGTCATAGATCCCTATCGGGGAGACCGATTTGCCTAGGGTTTGTGGCAGTGGCTAAGACATACAAACTCAGTGACGCCGGATAGAAAGAATCAGTGGGGTCGAGTTTGACTTTAGGTTTAGGACATACGTGGATGTGAGAAAGTGGTTGAGGGTTTTGGAGCATATCACTAAGCACTTGAAGCAAGAGGCTCATTAAGCAACACCTCATCCCTCCTTGATAGTATTGGCTTTTCCTATAGACTCAATGTGATCTTGGATCACTGAAATGTAAAATGAAGAGTCTTGAGCTTGAAGCTTGAGCCAATCCTTTGTCCTTAGCATCTTTAAGGAGTTCCCACATCCTTTAGTCCATGCCACTCCATTGTTGAACTTATCTGAAATATACTGGATAAAAGTGTTAGTCCAACAAGAGATATGTTGACATTAATTACCAAAACCACCTAGGGAGCACTTGTGCTTTCAATCTCCCCCTTTTAGGTAATTTATGGCAACATACATCAAAGCTTTAGATAAAGATATAAAGAATAGCAACTAAAGCTTTGGAAAGACATGTAACAAGCACAGGCTCCCCCTACATGTATGCAATCATGTGAATATGAAATATAGAAGCATGTGAGAGCATAACCATGATAGAGCAGGCAATGTGTTACATGTATCTTGGCCATATGCATCAGAGCAAAAAGTATTAAATGAAATACCTTCATGCCCATGAGTCCTTCTTGCAAACAGTATGTACATCAGCAAGAATTCCTCATACACATGATTGTGATGCATATACTTACCTTGTAGTCTTGAGTAGGCTTAGGATGGAATGAACCTGTGTAAACAAGGTTAGATAACACAGATGCATCTACTAGCCAGAGCAAACAGAAGAAACCACAAGAATACCAAGACTAGGATGACATGTAGAGAGTGAGTACTAAGTACTACATTGGATTAGACATGTTCCCAAGAGTAAAGATATGCAATGAATTTGAATGATTTCTTTCCCTTAGATGTCTTGCTTCCCCTAATTCTAGCATGGGATATTGGGAGAAGATAGGGAACAGAAAATCAGAGCTGAAAGATATAAAGAACAGAGCTAATGCAAGCTAATGCAAATAAGCACATATGAACATGTCTTTCCCCTCAAGAAGACATGTGGCATCTCTCCTCTTGAACACCAAGCATCTGGGATCCTTGAGAAATACATTCTATTAGTATTCTCTCCCCCTGGAGATCTCTCTCTCCCCTTGAAGGATCTCTCTCTCCCTCTGAGATGTGATCTCTCTCTCTCTCTAAATGATAAGCTTTGATGTGATCTCTCTCTCCCCCTTTGACATCAATTTCCAAGAACGGCTTGATAAAGATGTAATCTCTCTCTCTCTCTCTGGAATTTTACGTGAATGGGATTGATCCTTGAGTCACAACATAAAGCAATGATAAAAATGTGATGCTTGTAGAGGACAAGATTCATTGAGCGGAGCTGGATCAGAAGAAACACAGAATATGTGGCAAAGAGATTTTCCTGTTATGAAATCAGTGGCACCGAGTGGTATGCTTCGGTCGTACCGAAAAGATTCGGTTGGACCGAAAATAACAAATTGGTGTAACCGAGTTCATCGCAGAGAAAACAATTGTCACCTCAGCTCACTAGACTAGTAAGATCTCACAAAGATTTGCAAGGAATTAACTGAAAGATATGCAAGGAATTAGATGCAGAAAATGCAGAGAAAACAGAAAGAAATCTAGATTAAGTTTTTTTTGAAAGGGGAAACACATATGCATGAGACAAATGCAAAAACTCAGAAAAGAACACAGGAGAACTTCATCTAGAGATGGTTGGCGACAAAGTCACCTATATTAGAGTATATTGACTTAGGAGTCAAGTGAGATCACTTGATCATAGGCCATACTCATCGTTTAAGCTCAAAATGGGGTTACCATTTTTCATTTAAGCATCTTGATGTATTCACATCTTGTCGAGTTGCTTTAGCTCATGACTCGGAGTAAAGCTTCTCTAAGATGGAATAACATACCTTGGTTGGTGGTGTTGATCATGTAGTTGAACTTGTGTGGGTTGCTCAAGGTTGATGTAGCTCATCAAGAGTTGGGAGCACCACTTGGAATTTGAGTCCATCTACCTACATGGGTTAGTTCGTGCAAGGAAGAGCACTTGTGTATCCAAAAATGACAATCATGAAGCTTTAAATAGAAATTGTCAAAGGATATGTTTGAATGGTTTCGTGCTTCCTTGTCTTCAACCACCATAGTGTAGACACTTGGTGATGTATAGATTGCTCAAGATGTGAGTAGGTTACAATCTCATGGAGTTTGATTCAACAAAGTACCTACATGGGTTAGATAACATGCAAGATACAAATATATCCAAGACATAAGTTTTTCATCATAAGAGAAATGACAAGGATTAGTCATAAGCTCATGTCTTGCATGTATCCAATGGAGTTTCTACTCCAAGTTTGAAGCATCAATGATGTTCAATTCTCCTCTTAACCTGCAAAACACTTTCTCATCAAGAGGTTTAGTGAATATATCCGCTAATTGATTTTCGGTGCAAACATGCTTAAGATCAATGTCACCCTTAGCAACATGATCTCGAATGAAATGATGACGAACTTCAATATGCTTAGTTCGAGAATGTTGCACAGGATTATGACCAATTTTGATAGCACTTTCATTATCACAAAGCAATGGAACATGTCTCACATATATCCCATAATCTTTAAGAGTTTGGGTCATCCAAAGTAATTGAGCACAACATGATCCAGCGGCAATATATTCAGCTTCGGCGGTGGATAAGGATACCGAGTTTTGTTTCTTGGAAGACCAAGACACAAGAGATCTACCAAGAAATTGACAAGTACCCGAAGTGGACTTTCTATCAACCTTGTCTCCGGCATAGTCCGAGTCGGAGTAGCCAACAAGATCGAAAGAGGCCCTCTTAGGATACCAAATGCCAAAATTTGGTGTATGTATTAAGTATCTCACTATCCTTTTCACAGCCTTAAGATGGCATACTTTAGGAGCAGCTTGATATCGTGCACACATGCACACACTTAGCATGATATCGGGACGTGAAGCACATAGATATAACAATGAACCAATCATACAGCGATAAACCTTTTGATCGACCGGTGCACCATCTTTGGTCAAATCAAGATGTCCACTAGTAGGCATGGGTGTAGACATACCTTTGCATTCTTGCATATTGAACTTCTTGAATAAGTCCTTAGTGTACTTCGTTTGAGAGACAAAAGTACCTTCCTTAGTTTGCTTGATTTGCAACCCAAGAAAGAATTTGAGTTCACTCATCATTGACATCTCAAACTTCTCTGACATTAGCTTCCCAAACTTTTCACTAAAATGAGGGTTAGTTGAACCAAATATAATATCATCAACATAGATTTGGCACACAAATAGTTCACCACTAAACCTTTTAGTAAAGAGGGTAGAATCAATTTTCCCAATTTCAAAGCCTTTTTCAATAAGGAACTTTGTTAAGCATTTCTACCAAGCTCTAGGAGCTTGTTTAAGTCCCTAAAGAGCTTTGTGAAGTTTGTAAACATGATTGGGTTTCTTAGGATTGACAAAGCCGGGAGGTTGTTTAACATAAACTTCCTCCTCTATTTCACCATTTAGAAAAGCACTTTTAATGTCCATTTGGTACAAGGTGATATCATGGTGATTAGCATAGGCAAGTAAGATGCGAATGGACTCAAGTCTAGCACCGGGGGCGTAAGTATCACCATAGTCTATACCTTCGACTTGTGTGTAGCCTTGGGCGACGAGACGTGCTTTGTTGCGAACTACTTGTCCATCTTCATCTTGCTTGTTGCGAAACACCCATTTGGTACCGATGATGTTGTGGTTGTTGTCGGGCTTCTCAACCAATGTCCAAACTTGGTTCCTCTCAAAGTTGTGTAGCTCTTCATGCATAGCATTGATCCAATCCGGATCTTCCAATGCTTCTTCGACCTTCATAGGTTCAATGCTAGAGATGAAAGAATAGTTTTCACAAAAGTTAGCTAAACGAGTTTTAGAGCGAGTGATTCTCCCGGTTTGAATATCATTGTAGATTTGCTCGACGGGATGGTCTTTAGCAATTCTTGCTCAAACTCGTGAAAGCTTTTGCTTGGGTCTTCGTTGAACATCTTCTTCATCATGTTCTTCTTCTTGGCCTTCTTCATTGTTGGCGTTGTCGTTCTCTTGTCGTGGTGGAGAAGGAGATTGTTGACATTCATCTTGATGCACTTCCTCGTTTTCTTCATCTTGGTGTGTCCCACTTGTGGATGCTTCTGTATCATCTCTTGGTTCACCTTGTCATGAAGTAGAAGCTTCCACTTGGACGGACGAGGTACTCTCCTTCACCTCCGTTGGACGGACCTTGCCAATAGACAAGTCTTGGATTGCTTCTGAAGGATCTTTGTCTCCTACATCAATTGGCAATTGCTCTACTTGCGAGCCGTTAGATTCATCAAACTTCACATCTACCGTCTCTTCAACCTTTCGGGTGAAATTGTTGTAGACACGGTAAGTGTGAGAGTTTGAGCCATAACCTAGTAGGAAACCTTCATGAGACTTAGGAGCAAATTTAGAACGACGATGCTTATCAAGAATGTAGCACTTTGAGCCGAATACTCGAAAGTATCCAACTTGGGGTTTGTTACCGGTGAGGAGCTCGTATGCCGTCTTGCCGAGTAGCTTGTGAAGATACAAGAGATTTGTTGCATGACAAGCTGTCTCAACCGCTTCTGCCCAGAAGTGCTTCGGCGTCTTGTACTCATCAACAATCGTTCTCGCCATTTCGCTGAGCGTCCGGTTCTTCCTCTCAACAACTCCATTTTGTTGAGGTGTGTACGTAGCCGAGAACTCGTGTCAAATCCCTTCTTCGTCAAGAAAGGTGTCCACATTTGCATTCTTGAACTCCGTTCCATTGTCGCTGCGAACCTTCTTGATCTTCACTTCAAATTGGTTTTGGGCCTTCCTAGCTAAGTTTTTGAAGATCTTTTGGACCTGCGATTTATCATCGAGAAAGAACACCCACGTAAATCTGGAAAAAACATCAACTATAACTAGACCAAAAGAATTTCCACCGAGACTCTTGTAAGAGTTGGGACCAAAGAGATCCATGTGAAGTAGCTCGAGTGGTCTCTTCGTGGTCATGATGTTCTTCATGGGATGCCTTCCTCCAACCTGTTTACCTTCTTGACAAGCACTGCAAAGTCTATCCTTATCAAATATGACATCATTAACTCCAAGGATATGATTCCCCCTAATAAGCTTGTCAAGGTTTCGCATACCAACATGACCTAATCGTCTATGCCATAACCAGCCTTTTGAGGATTTAGCAATGAAGCAAGTTTTAGGTTGAGCCTTTTTAGTGAAATTAACAATGTATAGATCACCTCTACGTATGCCGGTAAAGACCATTTTATGATTGTCTCGATGAAACACTTGGCAATCTACTTTAGTAAATAGGACATTGAAACCGAAATCAGCAAGTCTAGATACTGAAAGTAAGTTGTATCCAAGAGATTCAACAAGCATGACATTTTGTATGGAGCTATCATGTGAGATGGCCACCTTACCAAGGCCAACCACCTTACCCTTTGAGTTGTCACCGAAAGTGACATACTTTCGAGGACTATCATTATCAGCAAGCTCACGAAACATGTCTTTATCTCCGGTCATGTGATCGGTACATCCACTATCAAGAACCCATTCCTTTCCTCCTGACATATATCCCCGAAGATTTGCCATAAGACCAAAGTGTCTCATTGCATCATCAAGATCGAAGTCACTATCATCATCATAGTATCCATGTTCAACATCGTCATGTGGTGGATCAAATCCTAGAGAGGGTGATTCGTTAGAGTGATTTTGACAATGATCTTGCCTATGAATGTTTATAGCTTCGGAAATAATATCACTAATAATACCAACATTTCCTTTGGAACGCATAAGGTTTGTAAGCTCAAATAGACGATCACCAAACATAGGATCACTAGTGTTCATCTTACTCAAAGCAATAGACTTATGGAGAATTTCATCAAGATTTTTCAAAGAATAATCTGGAAATCGTTCCTCAAGAAATTTCCATATAGTGTAGGCACACTCAAGAGTAGGCAGTTTTATAATCAAGTTTCTAGGCAAGCCTCTAGTGATAAGATTAACAGTTCTAACATTCCTAATCATGTCAATAGACTCATCAAGGGTAGGATGCATAGGATCAACACAAGGTGCACAAGGACTAGCAATGTACTTGTTCAAATGATATTGATCGAAAATTACAAGCATCTCATTTTTCCACTCATGAAAATACTCTCCATCAAGAATAGGCACTCTATGTCTAAGACTCCCCAAAGTTTCCTCCAATGGTGATTAAACCAAGGCAATGGAGACCAATGCTCTGATACCACTTGTAGGACCTTGAGAAGAGGTGTCTAGAGGGGGGGTGATTAGACACTAAGTACCAAAGTTGCAGTTTTTAAGTTTCTTTAAAGTTTGAGTGGAGTTTAGGCACAAGTTTAACATTCACAACATATAGCAAGCAAGCATGCAAAGAGTTTATGAGCAGCGGAAAATAAAGCATGCAACTTGCAAGAATGTAAAGGGAAGGGTTTTGGAGGATTCAAACGTAATTTGAGACACGGATGTTTTTGGCGTGGTTCCGATAGGTGGTGCTATCGTACATCCACGTTGATGGAGACTTCAACCCACGAAGGGTAACGGTTGCGCGAGTCCACGGAGGGCTCCACCCACGAAGGGTCCACGAAGAAGCAACCTTGTCTATCCCACCATGGCCGTCGCCCACGAAGGACTTGCCTCACTAGCGGTAGATCTTCACGAAGTAGGCGATCTCCTTGCCCTTACAAACTCCTTGGTTCAACTCCACAATCTTGTCGGAGGCTCCCAAGTGACACCTAGCCAATCTAGGAGACACCACTCTCCAAGAAGTAACAAATGGTGCGTTGATGATGAACTCCTTGCTCTTGTGCTTCAAATGATAGTCTCCCCAACACTCAACTCTCTCTCATAGGATTTGGATCTGGTGGAAAGAGGATTTAAGTGGAAAGCAACTTGGGGAAGGCTAGAGATCAATATTCATATGGTAGGAATGGAATATCTTGGCCCCAACACATGAGTAGGTAGTTCTCTCTCAAAAATAGGATGCTGGAAGTGTAGGTTTAGTCTGATGGCTCTCTTCACGAATGAAGAGGAGGTGGAGGGGTATATATAGCCTCCACACAAAATCTAACCGTTACACACAATCTACCAAACTCAGTGGGACCGAATCGTTAAACTCGGTCAGACCGATTTAGCAAATAATATGACCGTTAGGGTTTTCGGTGGGACCGGAATGCAACTCGGTGGGACCGATTCGTTTAGGGTTAGGACATAACGTAATCTCGGTAAGACCAATTACACAAACTTGATGAGACCGATTTTGGTAATTAGCTAACCAGAGAGTTGGTCAGGCAAACTCGGTTGGACCGATTATCAAACTCGGTGGGACTGATTTTGGTAATGAAACAACCAGGAAGTTTGCATTGTAACCTCGGTTGTACCAATTGCTCAAACTCGGTGAGACCGATTTTGATAATGGACATACACAGAAAGATTACAATCCCATCTCGGTGAGTCCAAGATCCCTATTGGCGAGACCGATTTTCCTAGGGTTTGTGTCAGTGGCTAAGACATCCAAACTTGGTGACGCCGGATAGAAAGAATCGGTGGGGCCGAGTTTGACTTTAGGTTTAGGACATATGTGGATGTGAGAAAGTGGTTGAGGGTTTTGGAGCATATCACTAAGCACTTGAAGCAAGAGGCTCATTAAGCAACACCTCATCCCTCCTTGATAGTATTGGCTTTTCCTATAGACTCAATGTGATCTTGGATCACTGAAATGTAAAATGAAGAGTCTTGAGCTTGAAGCTTGAGCCAATCCTTTGTCCTTAGCATCTTGAAGGAGTTCCCACATCCTTTAGTCCATGCCACTCCATTGTTGAACTTATCTGAAATATAATGGATAAAAGTGTTAGTCCAACAAGAGATATGTTGACATTAATTACCAAAACCACCTAGGGAGCACTTGTGCTTTCAGGGATAAACTTGAGCGCTCTTTTTCCCATTCTTGGGTCCTTCAAGGGAGGCGCTCAACACAACGAACAAGGCAACCGGACTATAAAGCTTGAACACTCTCACTTAGCCATAGAATTCTATAATTTTAAATTTCGGCGAAGCCCCTACTATTCGGAAGACCGAATTCGGGGCGCTATCCACGCCTGGGCCGGACAAAGCTGACTCCTCGCTCTAAGCGACATAAGTCTTTAGGGACTCGAAAACCTCTCGAACAGCGACCGACTCTCGCCCTATCATGACGGTTAGTTTTAGCTTTGTCCACTGAGGTGCTCAACCCAGCTCAACCGGGGCACAATCACAGTGGTTCTCCCAGCGCTACCTTAGCCGATATAATGGAACGTAAGGTACCAAAACATGGGAGCCGGGCAAACCCAACTATTGACCCAAGACATGATTCAGAGCCGATGCATATAATGCTATAAGTTTGGGGTGCCGCACTTGTGAAAGTGTTCGGACTTATCACACCATATTTTGGGGTACTTAAGCCCCTGGTGTATTTGGCCGTACCAAAGCGTACGGATGCAACATGTCATAAGTGAACATATATAGATAATAAAAAAAGGAATGCAATAATAGGCAAGAGCTATGCATTGTTTATTCAAAAAAGCTGCGGTAAAAGCAGAACTATACAAATAGTGCGATAAGCAAGGGACGGGACTATTTGACATGTCCCCCTCCAGAAGCGAGTTGCGGGATGATATGTAAAACAGGTATACTGCTCGTTATAGAGACCACCTGGACACTCGACGTAGCTTTCTGCTTCCCTGGCTGTTGCATCGTGTGTTCGGCGATTCTACTGCCAGATAGGGCTTCTTGAGAAAGGAGTCCTGAAAGTAAGAGAAAAAAAGAATGACACAATTGGGAGCCCTTGGTGTGGTTGAGCCGCATTCTGGGCCTGCCGTGGTCGTTCCCCTCCCCGTATGCCCATGGTATTTCCAGAGCGTAATTATGTACGCGTAGTACTGGTTTCGCAATTTCGCGAGGGCTGGGGTTGGGGACGCATTGCTACGCGTGCTCAGGACGTGCCAGGCGGTCTTGTTGTAGGTTACTCCGGGCGCGCTTGACGGTGTCCGGATGTTTAATAGTCGGACTCGAGAATTGCCTTGAGAGGCTGCTTTGTATTTCCGCCGCGAGGGCCGCCGTATGCTCCTCCGTTCGGAGAGAGCGTTCGGTGTTTCTGTTGACCGTAATGACTCCTCGAGGGCCTGGCATCTTGAGCTTGAGGTATGCGTAGTGCGGCACCGCATTGAAGTTTGCAAATGCGGTTCGTCCGAGCAGTGCGTGATAGCCGCTGCGGAACGGGACTATGTCGAAGATTAACTCCTCGCTTCGGAAGTTATCCGGGGATCCGAAGACTACTTCAAGTGTAACTGAGCCTGTACAGTTGGCCTCTACACCTAGTATGACGCCTTTAAAGTTCGTCTTTGTGGGTTTAATCCTTGAGGGGTCTATGCCCATTTTGCACACTGTATCCTGATAAAGCAGGTTCAGGCTGCTGCCGCCGTCCATCAGGACTCTAGTGAGGTGAAATCCGTCAACGATTGGGTCTAGAACCAATGCGGCGAATCTGCCATGGCGGATGCTAGTGGGGTGGTCCCTTCAATCAAAAGTGATCGGGCAGGAGGACCACGGATTGAATTTTGGGGCGACTAGCTCCATTGCATATATGTCCCTTAGTGCACGCTTCCGCTCCCTTTTGGGTATGTGGGTTGCGTATATCATGTTCACCGTCCGCACTTGTAGGGGGAAGCCCTTCTGTCCTCTATTGTTCGGCGGCCGGGGCTCCTCCTCGTCGTCGCTATGCATCCCCTTGTCATTGTTTTCGGCATTTAAATTGCCTGCCTGCTTGAACACCCAACAATCCCTGTTGGTGTGGTTGGCTGGTTTTTCGGGGGTGCCGTGTATTTGGCACGAGCGATCGAGTATTTGGTCCAAATTGGACGGGCCCAGAGTATTTCTTTTGAATGGCTTTTTTCGCTGACCGGGTTTAGAGCCTCTGAATCTGGCATTGACTGCCGTATCCTCAGCAGTATCGCCGTTAATGTGGCGCTTCTGCTTGTTGCGACGCGACCTGCCGTTGTTGTCCTTGGTATCCGAATTACCAGGGCTCTTGGTCATGTTGTTACTACGAGCTAGCCAGCTGTCCTCTCCCGCGCAAAAGCGGGTCATGAGCGTTGTGAGGGCTGCCATGGATTTCGGCTTTTCCTGTCCTAGGTGCCGGGCAAGCCACTCGTCGCGAATGTTATGTTTGAAGGCTGCAAGGGCCTCTGCGTCCGGACAGTCGACGATTTGATTTTTCTTGGTTAGGAACCGTGTCCAGAATTGTCTGACCGATTCCTCTGGCTGCTGAATTATGTGGCTTAGGTCATCGGCGTCTGGTGGTTGCAAATAGGTGCCCTGGAAGTTGTCGAGGAATGCGGCTTCTAGGTCTTCCCAACAACCAATTGACTCCGCTGGCAAGCTGTTAAGCCAATGCCGAGCTGGTCCTTTGAGCTTGAGTGGGAGGTATTTGATGGCGTGTAGATCATCACCGCGGGCCATGTGGATATGAAGGAGATAGTCCTCGATCCAGACCGCATGATCTGTTGTGCCGTCGTATGATTCAATGTTTACGGGTTTGAAACCCTCAGGGATTTGATGATCCATCACTTCGTCTGTGAAGCATAGTGGGTGTGCGGCGCCTCTGTATTGGGCTATATCATGAAGTAGCTCAAATGGGTTTTGTCTGCTGTATTCGGCCCGGCCGGATTTGCTGTGTCCAGCATGACGGTTGTCGTCACGTGTAGTGAGGCACCCACACGATCCGTAGATCGATCTTGTCTGCCTTGCCTTGTCCTCCAATATATCTCGCAGGTCTGGCACACTTCCCCGTGCCTTGGTATTTCTTGAGCGGCCGGGGTGCGGCTTGAGTGGAGGGCCGAGAGGCCTCTCTGTCTCGGCCACGAGGTGGCCGGTCGGCCGCATCATGCGCTGGTGATGTAGATTTGGGTGCTTCCTCCTCCAATCGGGGTAGCAGCCTGCGTTTTGGGTAGCTCTTGGAGGGGCATTCGAGTTCGTACTCTTCGGCCGCAAGGACTTCAATCCATCTTTCAGCTAGCAAATCTTGGTCAGCTCTAAGCTGTTGCTGCTTTTTCTTGAGGCTGCTTGCCGTGGCCATAAGCTTGCGTTTGAAACGCTTCTGTTCGACGGGATCCTCAGGCACAACAAATTTGTCATCGTCGAGGCTTGCCTCGTCTTCGGAGGGGGGCATGTAATTATCGTCCTCTACCTCTCTGTCTGTCGCTCTCTCATGAGGGCTGGCTTCTCCATCCTCCTACGCTGAATCCTGCTGGAGGGGGTTGTCTTCGGCACTTTCCGGGGTGTTATTGTCTCCCGTGCCGGAATCACCGTTTTTGTTGTGGCGGGATTTAGAGCGGCGCCGCTGATGCCGGCGCTTAGGCTGTTTCTTGGAGGGGTCATCCTCCGTTGTTCCATCGACATTCCCGTCTTTTGGGATGTCCACCATGTATATGTCGTATGACGAGGTGGCCTTCTAGTGTCCTGTAGGCGCTGGTTCTTGGTCGTCTCCTGCATCGTCGTCCATACCGTCGATGTCTTCGGAGTCGAAGTCGAGCATGTCGGTTAAATCATCGACATTGGCTACGAAGTGGGTGGTGGGTGGGCTTTGAATTTCTTTGTCGTCCGCATCCCAACCTTCCTGACCATAGTCCGGCCAGGGCTCTCCTGATAAAGAGAGAGACTTTAGTGAATTCAGGATGTCGCCAAAGGGTGAGTGCTAAAAGATGTCTGCGGCGGTGAACTCCATGACCGGCGCCCAATTGGATTTGATTGGCAGGGGCGCGGAAGGTTCGGAGTCCGGAGAGGAGTCCGGCACCTTGGAGATACGAGCCTCTCAAAGGACAGGGATGGTGTTCGGCTCAATCGCCGTAGAGATAGCAGCCCTCGAGGCGGTGTCCAGCCACCCGTCCTCGATCGGCGCAGTCGGCTCTGAGCTAAGGGTCGGAGCAGACACTGGTGCGGCCTCCAGGGCACTATTCGGCGGCAGAGCTAGATCATGCCCATCGTGACAGTGCAGCGCGCTTGGCTGTGCCTCGAACCCGTCGAAGATCAAGTCTCCGCGGACGTCAGCCGTGTAGTTCAAACTTCCAAATCTGACCTGATGGCCAGGTGCGTAGCTTTCAATCTGCTCCAGATGGCCAAGCGAATTGGCCCGCAGTGCAAAGCCGCCGAATATGAAGATCAATCCGGGGAGAAATGTCTCACCCTGGACCACATCGTTGTTGATGATCGAAGGAGCCATCGGGCCTAAAGATGACGACACAGAGGAACTCTCAATGAAAGCACCAATGTCGTTGTCAAAACCGGCGGATCTCGGGTAGGGGGTCCCGAACTGTGCGTCTAGGCGGATGGTAACAGGAGACAAGGGACACGATGTTTTTACCCAGGTTCGGGCCCTCTCGATGAAGGTAAAACCCTACTCCTGCTTGATTAATATTGATGATATGGGTAGTACAAGTGTAGATCTACCACGAGATCAGAGAGGCTAAACCCTAGAAGCTAGCCTATGGTATGATTGTTGTTCGTCCTACAGACTAAAACCCTTTGGTTTATATAGGCACCGAAGAGGGTTAGGGTTACACAGAGTCGGTTACAATGGTAGGAGATCAACATATCCGTATCGCCAAGCTTTCCTTCCATGCCAAGGAAAGTCCCATCCGGACACGGGACGAAGTCTTCAATCTTGTATCTTCATAGTCCAGGAGTCCGGCCAATGGTCATAGTCCGGCTATCCGGACACCCCCTAATCCGGGACTCCCTCAGGGGGTTATATAGACTTCTCTTAAATTAAAAAGTTGTGGTGGAGCTATTTACCAAAGTACTGAAATCGTCATAGTCACACCTTGGTGGGTCATAGGAAACTTCTGCTGGTCCTGTATTGACAGAAGCGAATTAGTTCTCCTGAAACCAATAATCAGCCTCGAGATTTAGTTATCAACTTATCATTACCCGTAAGTCGATTGTCTGATATGTTTCCTTAATCCCATTCAATGGTCATGTGCGGGATTTTGCAATTCTTCAATGCGTCTAAATCTTCTTCTGAAAAAAGAATTCTACCTCAAAGTAGTCTCGTTGCGTCCCTCTGGACTCATCAGATGAGCTGTCTGAAAATAGAACAGGAAAACCCTTCAGCCCAGCCCATTGGGAATTGTGATGTGAACATAGAAATGTAATCAAAGAAGTGATACCCTGTCATAAAACTTTATATAATGTTGAATAACATCCAGGGTCGGCCCATGGGCCAGGCAAAAGAGGCAACCGCCCCGGGCCCAAGACGGGAGGGACCCAACTATATTTTATGTTAGTAAGAACTATGGAAGTATACATTACATCTGAAAGATTATTAAATGGATAAAATAGTCTCAATTTGCAGAAGCGTAAGTTTACACCATATACTAATAAGTTATACCACACATAGGCAAACCAATCCGACTGGCGAAGTTGAGTTCAGATACATTAGTGTATCTTTACAATGCATGTCTTATCATCATATGAAAATTATGATAAGTATATTTCTATTTTTAAACCAATACCAATTTATAATTTGATAAGTGTGTAGGCATCTCATTTGTACAAAACCACACCATGTGAATCTGGACGAGCATGTTAGGTAATAGAATCACACGTAAAAATATAATCAACAACATTTTTTTGTTTTTTTGATGATTCTATTACTAAACCCAATTTGAAAGCCACATTTTCTACGCCCTTATAAGTTTCCATGAATATGACTGCCTAATATACACTAGAAACCACTATTAAAATATTTGTTAGTGTGTATATAATTTAAAAATCTCTACCATAATATTTAATAATATCAAAAGACATATGAACACACGCATAGATATGCAAATGTGTATACACTACATCATTTATGCAATATTAGAAAAATAAATCTGAAAGATTGTTTTAACAATAAAGAAAAAAAATTGTACAACTTAAAATTTTATTTTGTAGAATGAAAATTTTCAATGATAATACATTACAACTGCATACAAATAAATAATATAACTATTATTTGAAAACATTTTATGTGGCTAAGAAATGAAAATATATGTTAATTATAATTGTAATATGATATAGTTAGTTTACAATAAGTATTAAAGTTTAGTATAGAAACAATTATTTTTTACATCGCCTCGGGCCCAAAAGTACTTTGGACCGGCTTTGTACAACATGTATGTTCTGGAATAAATTTAAGGGGTAGGTAATATAAACTTCTCTTGAATTAAAAAGTTGTGGTGGAGCTGTTTACCAAAGTGCTGAAATCCTCATATTCACACCTTGGTGGGTCATAGGAAACTTCTGCTGGTCCTGTATTGGGAACCAGATCCTCTGACTTGCACAAGGCAAGTTAGAGAGCTACAGTATTATCTTGTGTAAAATGGTGAAGGGAAGTCAGAGAACCAGCACAGTTTAAAAACTACTGTTGTTCGCATATTTAGGTAATCACTGTTCTTAAATCATTGTGTTAGGCTGCAAATTACAGGAATCTAGTGATGGAAAGTCAGGCTACTATAGCTTACCTGACTTCCCTTCCTATGTTAGAGGATCTGGATCCCTGTATTGACAGAAGCGAATTAGTTCTCATGAAACCAATAATCAGCCTCGAGATTTACTTATCAACTTATCATTACCCGTAAGTCAATTGGCTGATATGCTTCCTTCAGCCCATTCAATGGTCATGTGCGGGATTTTGCAATTCTTCAATGCATCTAAAGCTTCTTCTTGAAAAAAGAATTCTACGTCAAAGTAGTCTTCCTGTCGTCCCTCTGGACTCGTCAGACGAGCTTTCTAAAAATAGAACAGGAAAACCCTTCAGCCAAGCCCATGGGGAATTGTAATATGTACATAGAAATATAATCAAAGAAGGGATACTCTGCCATAAAACTTTATATAATGTTGAATCACATAACATCACAGGTCCGCTCGATCTGTGGAAACTCCTTCTTTGGGGTCAATCTTAGAGTCCTTAGCCGTGCCACCTGAAGTAAGAAAAAAAAACACAAAAAATCAGATTCCACCCAGGAGCTACGAGGTGGAGAGAAAGGCCCACATTTATAAAATAATCTAATGTGAACCTACATAACTTAGTTAACTCTCTAGATGCCAAAATGTACAACTAATCAAAAACCCTAACCTTAAAAAATACCGTACTACAACTAACAGGGTGTGAAGATCACTTATGCTCAAACTTCCTACGTCCAACCGGAACTGCCGGAGAACATGGTATGGCAGCGAAGGCAACGGCAAACCTGAGGCGGCGACGGCGGGGGCAGAGGCGAAGAAGAAGAGGAGACGGCGGCGGCGGGACGCTTCCGCGAACGGGAGACAGAGGAGGAGGCCATTGCGAAGGGAGAGGGCAACAGATGCGACAATGAGCCGGGATTGAGCGACGGCAGGGGCGGAGGCAAAGAAGAAGAGGAGACGGCGGCGTCGGGACGCTTCCGCGAACGGGAGACAGAGGAGGAGGCCATTGCGAAGGGAGAGGGCAACAGATGCGACAACGAGCCGGGATCGAGCGACCGCAGGGATGCGAGACGCGATAGCTCGCTGCGCCGCCGGTCTGGGTGGGGGCGACGCCGGCACAGGAGGCGGCGTACCTCGAGATTTGGCGCCAGCGACGGCTGGCCGAGGAGCGCCGCCACGGCAAGTACCTCGAGGTGCTCATCAACCTCACGGACCCCGAGGAGGAGGACGAGCCTAGGGCAGCGCGCCGCCTCGTAGTTTAGTTTGTTTTTAGTTTTTTTAATCCAAATATGGACGCGTGGACTCTCGGTGGCCTTTCTGGTTGGCTTTAATGTTTAATTATTGTTGTTTTTATTTTAAATATGCATGTATTTTTTTTTCCTCGCGCCGTCAAAATGGGTCGGGCCAGCGTTGGGCGCATGCGCCGAGTCAAGCCGGGAAGCGGACGTTTGTGTACGCCTGGCCGTCCCAAACGAAAAAAATCACCCTCCGATTTGGTCGGCCGTTGGAGTTGCTTTAACTATGTTAAACTAGACCTGCAAAAGTCAATACTCAATTCCATGACCAGCGCTGTCCTCTATTCTAAGCTGAAGCTCGGTCCAGGTGACACATCGAACCAGCTCAAGAACGGCAAAAAACAAGCGCACACGACACCGACGGAACCAGCAAAAACAATGGCAGATCAGTCGGTCAAACCGATCGCACACACCTTTTGCCAGATCAACGACCCACCCTCCCTCTCTCCGCGCAGCGATGTCTGTCACCACCTCTTTGTTTTCCTCTCTGCATAATTCTACCAGTGGTATCAGTGGCCGTCTCCAATGGTGGTGACCTCACTCGGAATAGTGACGCGCACCTGCATGTCCTAACCCGCACCTAATGCCCCTTTATTTCCCCGACCCCGACTAATTTACACCCCACACGCTGCGTAAATAATCTCGCTCGCTCGCTAGGAATTACACAATTAATTCAAAAATAATTCACTAAAAGAAAGCCTCTAGGGATTGCACTACGAAATCACTCGAAAAAGGGTTATAAAAACTAAGATATGCACTAAGAATACAGTGAAGTTCCAGTAAAAATTTACAGTGACAAACTAGTAAAGAATTACCTTTTCTACTATTGCCATTTTAGCTCCAGAATTTCAACTGTCGGCAATCTTCCTTTCTTGGTACAACTTGCATTTTAAGAGAGAAAATGCATTAGAAATGCACCATAATGTGAAATATAACATTGAAATGAGGTAAATTACAATAGGAAATAATGATGTAAAATGGACGCATCATGACGAAAGCCACGAAACTGGTGAAGCAGCAGAACCGCGTCATCCAGAGGATGGTCGGCTACATCGACTCGTTGTCCGACAACTCCGACGTCACCGACGACTCCGATGCCCCTTCCCTCCGCTGACGCCACACAGAGGGCTACAACCACTTTGGTGACAGGATGAGCAAAGAAGTGGCGAGGAAGTGGTGGACATGCTCGGTCCTCTTAGGCCAACTCCACCGCGCGACCCTATCCTGTCCGCCCCCGTCCGTTTGGGGTAAAAGGGACAAAAGAGGCGGCCCAGCGCGCGGCCTCAAACGGACAAATGTCCGGATTCGGTCCGTTTTCGACCCATCCCCGGCCCAAACTTGCGCTCGGTTTGGGGTGAAACGGATAGCGCGCGGACGGGCGGGACGCGCGCGCTTGTCCTCCCCTGGCCCGCCCGTCGGTGGGAGAAACCAAAACCCCCCCACGCCCATTTGGCGCCATTTGCCCCAAACCCTTCCACGTCCCTCCCGCCGCCCCCTCTCTCCCCCGTCCATGGCCAACGCCCCGCCGGGATCCGGCGGCCTGGCCGTCGACCCGCCCGCAAAGGTGAAGAAGAAGGCGGCAAGGAAGCCGCGGTCGGAGTGCACGCCGGAGGAGATCGCCAAGCTGGACGCGAAATCGGCGAAGAGGAGGGAACGGAGAGCGGTCGTCAAGGTCAATGCCGCCGCGGCCAAGTTCGCCGCCCAGCGCGAGGAGCTGGAGGCCGCGCGGCGCAAGGCCGCTGCCGACGAGAAGGAGGACCTCGTCAACAAAGCGCACGCCATCCTCATGCTTGGCATGGGCCGTCCTGCCGGGTTCCCTGCAGCGGCCGTCGGCCCGGCAAGCACAGGCTCGTCGGTCGCCCGGCCTACGCACTGCCAGTCGCCGACGTCGCGCACCGCGCCCATGTCGCCCTACTTCCCTCTGCCAAGGCACGACGGCCAGACCCGTTTCTCGGGGTCGCCGGATGTGGGCGCGTTCACGCCGTCCACACCGCGTCCCGCGGCCGTCATCGACCTCAACGTCACGCCTGGGTCCAGCAGCGGCGGGCGGCCGGCCGTCGAGATGCTAAGAAAGCAGGCACGGGCACCATGCCGGCCCCCCGTGTCTTGTTTGATGAAATGCCAACCCCAACGCCAGCGGTCGACGACCCCTTCTACAACCGCTACATGGAGGACGTGACCTTCGACGGTGGGCATGGTCGTCCCTACGACCCCGATGAGCGACAAGACGAGGGCCTGGTTCGAGGCCAGGCAGAAGGAGATGCTCGACGCCGAAGGCCTGAACTAGGTCATCCGATCGGTGTGGCCGTTCTTTTTGAGGCTGGCATGGGTGCCGCCCGCCCGCCCGTCGGGCCGCTGGTAGTGTGCCGGCGAGAAACCATTAATTTTGAAGGCCGGCTGTGTTGCCGGCCGCTGGCTGTGTTGCCGGTGAGGAGAACTATTCATTCTAGAGGCTGGCTATATTACCGGCCGCTGGCTGATGCCGGCGATGGACGTGTAGGCCGCCGGCTCTGTTGCCGGCGTGATGAACCGGGGCCGCTGGCCTGAACTAGGGCTTGGCATTTGAAAACTAGACGCGGACAGGATGGGGCAAAATGGATGCGGCCGGGCGCTGGGCGCACGGCCACCGCATCCCAGGACAGGCCCGGACATGACCCCAAATCGCTACCCAAACGGACAGAGTCCGGACAAAACGGACGTCCGTTTGGGGTCGCGCGGTGGAGTTGGCCTTACATTTTTAGATATATGTCCGTTTGTACGGCTGAACTATGATGTTTAAACTATGTACTTTGGTCCGGATAACAGTGATATGCGGTTTGTTCTATGTTTCAGAATGTCGTTGACCATCTACGCAGTTTCTTCCGTGTTGCATACACAGTATTGATTTAATGTACCGGATATGAAATACACGGCTATGGATTTGGCGATTTGGGTATTGACCGGTCACTGTACATGGTATAGGTACAAAGGCGCTTCCGCTGATGTATAGGGTGCCGAATTTGATATTTTTGACAGTAGATGATCTGAGATGTGCCAAATTGCTCCAGCTAGGCATTTTGCTAAGTTGACACACAATTAAATACGAAAGAGGGGACTGAGTATCATGATATGATATCGTATCATATTAAATGATGTACCAGTATGTATCATGTATGACAATAAGTGATGTTACTATGATATTGGGCTAGGACGCTATACACTGCAAAGATAGTATCATATATAATAGTATCATGTGATACTTCTCATTGTGAACGGCTAACTATTGTACACGATGACTATCGATGACATGACAAAAACATATAGCCGGCAGCCGCCTATACTATTAACCATGCTCTTCTTATACTTGCTCTTAGATGGATGTGGAGTATATGCTCCCGAGTTCAAATGCTCCTTGATGAACAATTAAATCAAAAAAGAAATTGTAAAATAAATACAAAAAATTCAAAGAAAATATTGATAACTACTGACAAATATTTTGTGTGCTTGAAATTTTTTATCATGGAAGAACATCGTGGAAGTCGTGGCAATAAAAGTCGATGCTTCAAAAATGCTATTTTTTTAAGTATTGTGATGAAGTGTTTTTTTACATGACTTCATGAATGTCATTTCGTGGCAAAACTTGTCAAGCATATACAATATTTGCCAATGTTTGCCACAAAAAACATTTATATTTTTTTCATTTTTTTAAATTTTACTTCATTTGAGCTGGTGAGTAGAACCGGACTTCGCCCTTGAGTACGAATATGACAGCTTGTGGGAAGCTTGGACCGACGGAGCAGGTAGAGAATCCCGATGGAGACTATTAAACTAGGCTCGTGTAATGGACAAGAAGGACAATTAACGTTGACCGATCGAGCGGAACACGGTTCCCGTTCCCCGAGACCGCATGGGTGGTGGGGGTAGAGAGGCCGAGGCCGGCCGGGGAGGACCACAGAAGAGAAGACCTCGGAAGGGCCCGGCATGCACGGACGCACCGATCGCCATCGCCTCGGTCTCGGATGTCAAACCCTTCCGCTCCGTGCGTGCGCGGCCCGGGGAAGCTCACCAGCTGATAGCTCGAGGTGGCAATCGCAGCACCGCCCGCGTGAACCGCGCGCCATCGAAGGCAGGCGACCGCGCGCTAGCTGTGCGCCGACAGAAGAGCCGGTACACGCCGCCTGCCGGTCCGGCAATGCTGGCCGTGGCCGACCGGCGCCTGCCTGAGCTCTGTTAATCAGCCGTACTCGTGGTTAGAGGAGCTCTGGCACACGTACTGCGGCGAGGTGTATACCAGCAGGTGCACGTACCGACGTACGTACTAGTACTACGTCAGTACGTGCATTTGACCCAGCGTCACTGCGAGAGCACTGAGCATTGAGCAAACTGAGGACATCTCCAGCCGCGCCCCCAACAAGCCCCCCAGGCCACTTTTTCGACGCCGGCGCCCAAAAACGGCCCAGTCGCGTCCCCAGAACGCCGAAAATCGTCGGTTCGGACCTTTTTTCTGCCCGGCGGTCACAGGCCGAACCAGGCACGATGGGGAGCCGTTGGGGGCTCCGGCGCTAGGGAAAAGCACGCCTGGCCCACACCGACAGGGGAAAAGTCAAGGTTTTCTTCCCCCGACTCGCCTCGCACCCCCCCCTCCCGCGCCCTCGGCCACCACTAGCTATATCCCGGCGACGGCCGCCGGCCTACTCCGCTAGATAGCCATTCCCCGCCGGAAAATAGCAGCGCTTCGCCGCGGCAGCCCCTCCCGCAGCAGCTGGGCATTTCCGGCCGCCGTTTCGGCCGCAGAGGCGCGGTTTAACGGCGGGTACACGCCCACCGAGTGCAAGGTGTTCGGCATTTTGACTGTCTCGGCGATGGGGTCGGATGAGGAGGAAGAGCTCGTCGTGCTGCTGGAGGAGGAAGCCGCGGCCGACGTCCAGGAAGAAGAGCATCTGATGGTGCTCGCCGCCCTCGCCCAGCTGCTGGCGAGCAATGAAAAGCCGCGTCGAGGTGGCTCGGCGCCGGGGCGGGTGAAAGCAAAGAACCGGCACCGTCTGTAAGGCTACTGCATGCTCTACTCCGACTACTTCGCCGATGGTCCACTTCATGGTGAGAGAACATTTCGGCGCCGTTATCGGATGAGCCGAAAGCTCTTCCTCAGGATTGTGAATTCCATCCGGGAGTTCGACAACTACTTCAAGTGCAAGATGGATTGCACTGGCGCTCTTGGATTCACCTCCATCCAGAAGTGCACGACAGCGATGAGGATGCTTGCATATGGAGCTCCCAGTGATTCACTCGACGACTATGGGCGCATGGCCGAGTCCACCGGCATAGAGTGTTTCTACAAGTTCTGTCGGGCAGTGGTGGCAGTGTTTGGGCCACAATATTTGAGAACACCCAATGCGTAAGACACTGCTCGGATCCTAGCCCAGAATGCAGCAAGAGGATTTCCTGGGATGCTTGGAAGCATCGACTGCATGCATTGGCAATGGAAGAACTGCCCATTTGGTTGGCAGGGGATGTACAAAGGCGCCAAAGGCGGTTGCAGTGTGGTGCTTGAGGCGGTAGCCACACAGGACCTCTGAATTTGGCACTCCTTCTTTGGTATGCCAGGAACTCACAATGACATCAACGTGCTGCAGTGCTCTCCTGTTTTTTGCCAAGCTCGTTGAGGGCCATTCTCCTCCGGTGAACTTCGAGATCAATGGGCACCAATACAACAAGGGGTACTATCTAGCTGACGGCATCTATCCAAGATGGTCGACATTTGTGAAGACGATCTCAAACCCTGTGGCAGGAGGCAAGAACGCCTGGTTTGCGAAGCTTCAGGAGGCTTGCAGGAAGGATGTCGAGCGGGCATTCGGTGTGCTCCAATCTCGATTCGCTGTTGTTCGGTACCCCGCTCAGACCTGGTCGAAAGATCAAACGTGGGAGATCATGACTTGCTGTATCATCTTGCACAACATGATCATCGAGAGAGAGCAAGAAGACCCAGTGTTTGACACTGAACCATACTACAGGCAGGGTCCTCTAGCCGAAGTTGATCACCAGCTACCGGCAACTTGGACTGCCTATCTCAGTATGCGTCAGGAGATCCGAGACCCATAGGTGCATCATCAACTGCAGAAAGATCTGATTGAGCACCTATGGAGGCTCAAGGGGGACGCCGCGTGATGAAATACGAGTTTTTATTTGTTGAACTATATAATTTGTATTGAACTATTTGTTGTTGTAGTATTTTGTTGAAGTATTTGATTTTTCTGTGATGAAATATGTGATAAGGAATAATTGTGTTGATAATTGAACGCCGAGACACGGCGAAACCACGCCGAATATGGGCCTATTCTCGCCCATATAGACCGTTTATTCGCCAAAGTTAGGCTGCAAAGTGGGCCAATTTCAACGCCTAGGGGCGAGCTGGGAGCGACGACTGGACATAAAACCGCCCCAGCGCCGAGTATATCGCCGGCTCGCCTCCAGAGGCAATTTGTATGCGTCCTGGAGGGCCAACGGCTGGAGATGCCCTGAGCAGAGTATCGCGGCCTCACGGGACAGAGCGTGGGCGTGTTTATGGTGATGGCCACGCGGTGCGCTGCATCCTGCATGCATTGCACGGGCAGAGAACTTGAATGGCGCTATCCATAGTACTCTAGCTTCAGGGTCCTGCCGCACCATGAAAGGCCCTCTGGAAAATGAAAGGAAAAAAGTAAGCTGGCGAAGTCAGCCGAAACCCCGACCCGTCGCCGTCAGTACCGCCATGGCCTCGGGATTCACGTGCTTCTGTTTGCTTCTTCCTTCCTTCCTCATCAGATCGTATCCCGCACAGACCAAGCAGAGTACAGCACTCTGTTTTGCTTAAGGGAAAAAACAGAGTACGCACGTTACTGAAGAAACACCGTATTTCCTTTTGTATCCTGTATGTACAAGTAAGCAGAGTACGGTACTCTTCCCCGCAAAAAAGAAAAGAAAAAAGAAAAGCGCAGAGTACAGTACCCTGCTTTTGTTTAAGAGAAAAACAAAACAGAGTAGGAATACTATACGTTACTTGGTAGGCAGAGCGTGCATCGCGCACGTCATCAACTATACAAATCTAATCCTGCAAAAGTCAGTACTCAATTCCATGACCAGCACTGTCCTCTATTCTAAGCTGAAGCACACGGCCCAAGTGTTTATAGCTGTCTTATGTAAAGATTTCTTCCCTCTCATACCTTTATTGCATAATATATAGGTTGTTCTTGATCTTTTATTGTTTGTTGTTGGTCCTTGATTCAATCTGGTTTTTTTAAATAGTAAGTTGCACTTTGACCCGCTCCTCGCAAGTTATCAGTTGAATTGCTTAGTGGCGAAGCCATGTACAAGCTGAGTAATCAATTGACTACTCAGCTTTTTGATGAAACTAGCATGTATGTGTAGAAATGGTAATTTTTTTTTACAAATTGATACATATGACTACACAATTTGGTAATTGACTACACAAGACAGTAGTTCTGGCACCGCCACTGGAATTGCCTTTTTTAATTCGTTGTGACATTGTTACTTCTATTTTTCCGCATGGTACCATTTGCAGCTATTTGTTCTTACATGCTACAGATAATAATGCTACAAGATATTGTTGAGAGTCTTTTTAGAAGATAATACTGGATTGTTCATGTAAAGAGTGACCTACGTGCTATGTCCTAAAAGTAACATACTGATTTGTTTGATGGTGCTACTCACATGTGTCGTGTTGTTGGGTCCTTCCTTACACACGCGATTTCGGGCGATCTATGCTTCACCTTTGCCGCCGGTGGCCGCGCTGGTCATGCTCCTGTTGGTTGAGCTCCTTCCCCTCTTATGTTCATGTACCATTTACTAGGTTTGGCTAGGTTAGGACTGGTTAGCAAAAATATCTTGGGTTTCTTCTTGTGCAACAGATTTTTAGGTAGGTAGGTTCTAGAGGAGGACTTCTCGGGGGCTTTCTTGTTTTGTTGGTGCCTTGCCGTCAAGTAGATCTTGGATTTAGCTAGGTTATCTATTTCATTGCTTGGTTTTCTGCTTGTTAAAGACAAACTTAGGTGTACGTAGATTCCTGAGGTACTAATATCCATTGTTTCTCAGTTTAGTTACATATGATTTCTGAGTTCTAACTCCATGTTATTTGCATTATTTCTCCTCTTTGTACCACTGTTTATTTCAATTAATTTCCGAAATGAGGACAACCTTGATGGCTTCAAAATATGCAGGACCATATTTACTTGCGCTTTGTTTATATATGATTGCTGCTAGATTCTTCTAGAAAGTTTGTTGTTACATTAATGGTCTAGCTAGATTGCACGGAAGGGGTTGTATCTTTCCTTGCTTTGTTTGTTTGATCCTGGCAGATGGGTGTTAGTAGCTGAACTAATTGATTTTGATTTCATAGGATTGTGCATGCTTCCCTTGTGGGCATTCTTTTTATTATATTATTAGGTTAATCCTGCTCCTGATTTTGCTATTGTCTGTGTTTTTCAGTTAGTGTCTTGTTGCTGATGTGTGATCTGCCGCCGATTGTTGCTGTTGCTCGGTTGATAAGTTACAATTCATATTTTTTCTACCCCTACTTGTTTGTGAGGAGACAACTCTCGGAGGAGGTCGGACTCATGGGGGCAGTGCGCGGAAGAGGCCGGACGCATGGAGGCGGCATGCTGAGCTCAGTTGCAACGATGAGTTGTGCTACTACCTCAGCTACAACCTCGTAGGTGAGCTCGTTCTCTCCTCGGCTGCTTTGTTTTTCTTAATTTGCACCTTTGTTCATTTTCCATGGACTACATAGTTCATAATACGTCTATGGAGTACAAACAGGCAGATCCAGCTCCTTTGATTTGCATCCATGGAGTACAAACATGCAACTCCTATGTTTAGTACACCAAACATGCACTAGGTCTAGTTAGGTTTAGTAGTACTCTAGGTTTTGTAAATACTCCTAAATTTAGGTTTTTTTCGATAAAGGGTGGATTTTATTTGCTCAAAATGAAGCATCAAAAAGATACATAACACAATGAGCACACACCCGGCCTCTGCATAGCTAGGATGCACACAACCAACACAAACACGAAAACACGCTGACAAATAGCAAAGTCATATAAGACCAAAGCTATGTGTAGGCGAGAAAAAGAAAAAAAAGCCCAAAAGCGATCAGATATGTGGTCGGCAAACTACAACAATGACCATATCCACACCAACTATCTTAGGACATTACATGGACGACGAGGTTCTTCAACGGCAACCCATTCAAGAAGGGAGCGACACTCAAGCGCCGCTGTCACCAGATCCAAGCACATGGCCAGAATCTAGGTTTTCATCCTGAAAAATCGGTTCAAACATATCCGAGCAATGCCTTCAACAAGGTAACGACATCAGAAAAAAATCGCCATTGCCAGGTAGAACCGCTCGGTTCAGACCTAGGCTTTCACCCCGGAGCTCGAGACCGGGTGCTGAGTAGCACCGCCATCGAAGTCACTTATGTTTTGTCGCCACCACTTTTTCGCGATCCCAGCAGCTACGTGTGATGCCCGCCACCGCTGCACAACCATCCCTCTACGTCAAGTCATCATCCATAATATGCATCTCACCGCCGAATCAACCACTGAATCTTAATTCAGTTAGGTTCAGTAGGACTCCTAAGAGTAAATGGGCATCAAGAGAGCGTTTTTGCATGTGTTTCATTGTTCGAGTCTCTCATCAGTGCATTAATCCCAATCAGGCACAAGATATTATTCTCTGTTCCTCTTTCATTTTAGTTACTTACTTCTAGAGAGAATATATCTTAATTTTGATTTTATGAATAGCCACATCAATTCTCTGAATGTGCCACACACAAATAATTAGCTCTCTTCACTTCGATTTGAATTTGAGGGTAATCAGTAGAGGATTGGATTCATGGTCGCAAGATCTAAGATCGATTAACTTGCTTTGTAAAACTCTATCAATGTTGAATAGTGTAACAAAAGACATTTGGGGATCATTCTACTTTAATTTGTTTGCCATACTTACCAGTTCACCTGATTTACCAGTTGTAAGCTTCATTGTCCAAAACCATTTTAGCCATCATGAGATTGAAGTTTGCAGGCCCCCTTGAATAAGCTAACATTTTCACCTTATTGTGGGTACCACGATAACAGTAATAATAAGAGGCAGAAACAAATATTATTTTGTTTGGTTAGTTGATGTATTTCGTAACCTATCATGCATTGAAATAATTAATCCCTTGCTATGTATTATTTGTGCAAGTCCATGCTACCCTGGGTGGAAGTTATGTATTAGTACTTTCACTATTAATGGATGGATAGATGTATTGTGGTAATACATATTTTTGGGGACCCTATGTGATAATATTTTGAAAGAGTCTAACTCTAGAGAATTACATGATGCAAGGGGTATAACTATGGTTCACAATCATATACATAGTTCTCCTTATAATGTAGATCAATGATATATGATGCTTCCATGGCTTAGTTCAAGGAATGAATGATGCTATTTTCTGGCCTATGGGTTTTCGCTACTGATTTTTATTGCCATAGTTTATTGTTTGTCATCTAAAAATGGTTTCAGATGGATACAAACGGTCCTTTAATTTGCAGCCGATTAAACTGCTTGGTTCCTGATTCTTATTTGTTTGTCTATATTATGGACAACCGATTGAGGATATTTGGTTGTCGGTAGAGTCCGACGAACCCTCTTCCGCAGCCGATGCCACACAGAGGGCTACAACCACTTTGGTGACTGGAAATGCAAAGGGCTGGCGAGGAAGTGTGAACATGCTCGGTCCTCTTCGTCTCGTTTTTTACGTTTCTAGATATTTGTCTATTTGTACGACTAAATTTATGATGTTTAAACTATAATTTTGTTGCTGCCTGTAGTATTTACCATGCTCTTACATGGAAGTGGAGTATCTCCTACTGAGCTCAAGTGCTCCTCGACGAACAACAAAATCAAAAAAATTGTAAGAGCATGGTGAGGTGGCGGCTGTTAATGGTGAGTACATGACCCATGAGACAATGACACGACCCTCGCATCGCTCCATCTTGCGACATGGGGAAACTACATTTTCTCGAGCTCCTTTGGCTCGCTGGCGTCCCGGGGGCTCTGGCATAGTTGTGCTCTATAATTCATCACATATTCCAAAAGAATGCTTCATAAATCCATGCTTCATTTTGAACTCCAAAGAATTGCTTATTCTATTATTGCTATTTTAGGTCCAGAATTTCACCTGCCGGCAATCTCCCTTTCTTAGTATAACTTCCATTTTAAGGGAGAAAAGACATTAGAATTCCACCAAAGTGTGAAATATAACATTGAAATGAGGTATACAGTAGGAATAATGATGCAAAATGGATGTATCACGGCGAAAGCCACGAAGCTGGCGAAGCAGCAGAACCATGTCCTCCGAAGTATGTACGGCTACATCGACTCCTTGTCCGAAGACTCCGACGACCCCTCTTCCGCAGCCGATGCCACATAGAGGGCTACAACCGTTTTAGTGACCGGAAAGGCAAAGGGCTAGCGAGGAAGTGTGAACATGCTCGGTCCTCTTCGTCTTTTTTTTTACATTTCTAGATATTTATCTATTTGTACGACTAAATTTATGATGTTTAAACTGTAATTTGGTTGCTGCCTATACTATTTACCATGCTCTTACATGGACGTGGATCATCTGCTAGTGAGCTCAAGTGCTCCTCGATGAACAGCAAAATCAAAAAAATTGTAAGAGCACGGTGAGGTGACGGCGGTTAATGGTGAGTACATGACCCATGAGACAATGAAACGGCCCTTGCATTGCTCCATCTTGCGACATGGGGAAACTACGTTTTCTCGAGCTCCTTTGGCTCGCTGGCGTCCCGGGGGCTCTGGCATAGTTGTGCTCTATAATTCATCACATATTCTAAAAGAATGCTTCAGAAATCCATCCTTCATTTTGAACTCCAAAGAATTGCTTATTCTATTATTGCTATTTTAGGTCCAGTAATTCACCTGCCAGCAATCTCCCTTTCTTAGTATAACTTCCATTTTAAGGGAGAAAAGACATTAGAATTTCACCATAGTGTGAAATATAACATTGAAATGAGGTATACAGTAGGAATAATGATGCAAAATGGATGTATCACGGCGAAAGCCACAAAGCTGGCGAAGCAGCAAAACCACGTCCTCCGAAGTATGTATGGCTACATCGACTCCTTGTCCGAAGACTCCGACGACCCCTCTTCCGCAGCCGATGCCACACAGAGGGCTACAACCGCTTTAGTGACCGGAAAGGCAAAGGGCTGGCGAGGAAGTGTGAACATGCTCGGTCCTGTTCGTCTCTTTTCTTTTACATTTCTAGATATTTGTCTATTTGTACGACTAAATTTATGATGTTTAAACTGTAATTTGGTTTTTGCCTATACTATTTACCATGCTCTTACATGGACGTGGAGCATCTGCTAGTGAGCTCAAGTGCTCCTCGATGAACAGCAAAATCAAAAAAAATTGTAAGAGCACGGTGAGGTGGCGGCGGTTAATGGTGAGTACATGACCCATGAGACAATGACACGACCCTCGCATCGCTCCATCTTGCGACATGGGGAAACTACGTTTTCTCGAGCTCCTTTGGCTCGCTGGCGTCCCGGGGGCTCTGGCATAGTTGTGCTCTATAATTCATCACATATTCCAAAAGAATGCTTCATAAATCTATGCTTCATTTTGAACTCCAAAAAATTGCTTATTCTATTATTTCTATTTTAGGTCCAGAATTTCATCTGTCGGCAATCTCCCTTTCTTAGTATAACTTCCATTTTAAGGGAGAAAAGACATTAGAATTTCACCACAATGTGAAATATAACATTGAAATGAGGTATACAGTAGGAATAATGATGCAAAATGGATGTATCACGGCGAAAGCCACGAAGCTGGCGAAGCAGCAGAACCACGTCCTCCGAAGTATGTACGGCTACATCGACTCCTTGTCCGAAGAGACCGACGACCCCTCTTCCGCAGCCGATGCCACACAGAGGGCTACAACCGCTTTAGTGATCGGAAAGGCAAAGGGCTGGCGAGGAAGTGTGAACATGCTCGGTCCTCTTCGTCTCTTTTCTTTTACATTTCGAGATATTTGTCTATTTGTACGACTAAATTTATGATGTTTAAACTGTAATTTGGTTGCTGCCTATACTATTTACCATGCTCTTGCATGGAAGTGGAGCATCTGCTAGTGAGCTCAAGTGCTCCTCGATGAATAGTAAAATCAAAAAAATTGTAAGAGCACGGTGAGGTGACGGCGGTTAATGGTGAGTACATGACCCATGAGACAATGACATGACCCTTGCATTGCTCCATCTTGCGACATGGGGAAACTACGTTTTCTCGAGCTCCTTTGGCTCGCTGGCGTCCTGGGGGCTCTGGCATAGTTGTGCTCTATAATTCATCACATATTCCAAAAGAATGCTTTATAAATCCATGCTTCATTTTGAACTCCAAAGAATTGCTTATTCTATTATTGCTATTTTAGGTCCAGAATTTCACCTGCCGGCAATCTCCCTTTCTTAGTATAACTTCCATTTTAAGGGAGAAAAGACATTAGAATTTCACCACAGTGTGAAATATAACATTGAAATGAGGTATACAGTAGGAACAATGATGCAAAATGGATGTATCACGGCGAAAGCCACGAAGCTGGCGAAGCAGCAGAACCACGTTCTCCGAAGTATGTACGGTTACATCGACTCCTTGTCCGAAGACTCCGACGACCCCTCTTCCGCAGCCGATGCCACACAGAGGGCTACAACCGCTTTAGTGACCGGAAAGGCAAAGGGCTGGCGAGGAAGTGTGAACATGCTCGGTCCTGTTCGTCTCTTTTCTTTTACATTTCTAGATATTTGTCTATTTGTACGACTAAATTTATGATGTTTAAACTGTAATTTGGTTGCTGCCTATACTATTTACCATGCTCTTACATGGACGTGGAGCATCTGCTAGTGAGCTCAAGTGCTCCTCGATGAACAGCAAAATCAAAAAAATTGTAAGAGCACTGTGAGGTGGCGGCGGTTAATGGTGAGTATATGACCCATGAGACAATGACACGACCCTCGCATCGCTCCATCTTACGATATGGGGAAACTACGTTTTCTCGAGCTCCTTTGGCTCGCTGGCGTCCTGGGGGCTCTGGCATAGTTGTGCTCTATAATTCATCACATATTCCAAAAGAATGCTTTATAAATCCATGCTTCATTTTGAACTCCAAAGAATTGCTTATTCTATTATTGCTATTTTAGGTCCAGAATTTCACCTGCCGGCAATCTCCCTTTCTTAGTATAACTTCCATTTTAAGGGAGAAAAGACATTAGAATTTCACCACAGTGTGAAATATAACATTGAAATGAGGTATACAGTAGGAACAATGATGCAAAATGGATGTATCACGGCGAAAGCCACGAAGCTGGCGAAGCAGCAGAACCACGTTCTCCGAAGTATGTACGGTTACATCGACTCCTTGTCCGAAGACTCCGACGACCCCTCTTCCGCAGCCGATGCCACACAGAGGGCTACAACCGCTTTAGTGACCGGAAAGGCAAAGGGCTGGCGAGGAAGTGTGAACATGCTCGGTCCTGTTCGTCTCTTTTCTTTTACATTTCTAGATATTTGTCTATTTGTACGACTAAATTTATGATGTTTAAACTGTAATTTGGTTGCTGCCTATACTATTTACCATGCTCTTACATGGACGTGGAGCATCTGCTAGTGAGCTCAAGTGCTCCTCGATGAACAGCAAAATCAAAAAAATTGTAAGAGCACTGTGAGGTGGCGGCGGTTAATGGTGAGTATATGACCCATGAGACAATGACACGACCCTCGCATCGCTCCATCTTACGATATGGGGAAACTACGTTTTCTCGAGCTCCTTTGGCTCGCTTGCGTCCCGGGGGCTCTGGCATAGTTGTGCTCTATAATTCATCACATATTCCAAAAGAATGCTTCATAAATCCATGCTTCATTTTGAACTCCAAAGAATTGCTTATTCTATTATTGCTATTTTAGGTCTAGAATTTCACCTGCCGGCAATCTCCCTTTCTTAGTATAACTTCCATTTTAAGGGAGAAAAGACATTAGAATTCCACCAAAGTGTGAAATATAACATTGAAATGAGGTATACAGTAGGAATAATGATGCAAAATGGATGTATCACGGCGAAAGCCACGAAGCTGGCGAAGCAGCAGAACCATGTCCTCCGAAGTATGTACGGCTACATCGACTCCTTGTCCGAAGACTCCGACGACCCCTCTTCCGCAGCCGATGCCACATAGAGGGCTACAACCGTTTTAGTGACCGGAAAGGCAAAGGGCTAGCGAGGAAGTGTGAACATGCTCGGTCCTCTTCGCCTCTTTTCTTTTACATTTCTAGATATTTATCTATTTGTACGACTAAATTTATGATGTTTAAACTGTAATTTGGTTGCTGCCTATACTATTTACCATGCTCTTACATGGACGTGGAGCATCTGCTAGTGAGCTCAAGTGCTCCTCGATGAACAGCAAAATCAAAAAAATTGTAAGAGCACGGTGAGGTGGCGGCGGTTAATGGTGAGTACATGACCCATGAGACAATGACACGACCCTCGCATCACTCCATCTTGCGACATGGGGAAACTACGTTTTCTCGAGCTCCTTTGGCTCGCTGGTGTCCCGGGGGCTCTGGCATAGTTGTGCTCTATAATTCATCACATATTCCAAAAGAATGCTTCATAAATCCATCCTTCATTTTGAACTCCAAAGAATTGCTTATTCTATTATTGCTATTTTAGGTCCAGTAATTCACCTGCCAGCAATCTCCCTTTCTTAGTATAACTTCCATTTTAAGGGAGAAAAGACATTAGAATTTCACCATAGTGTGAAATATAACATTGAAATGAGGTATACAGTAGGAATAATGATGCAAAATGGATGTATCACGGCGAAAGCCACAAAGCTGGCGAAGCAGCAGAACCACGTCCTCCGAAGTATGTACGGCTACATCGACTCCTCGTCCAAAGACTCCGACGACCCCTCTTCCGCAGCCGATGCCACACAGAGGGCTACAACCGCTTTAGTGACCGGAAAGGCAAAGGGCTGGCGAGGAAGTGTGAACATGCTCGGTCCTGTTCGTCTCTTTTCTTTTACATTTCTAGATATTTGTCTATTTGTACGACTAAATTTATGATGTTTAAACTGTAATTTGGTTGTTGCCTATACTATTTACCATGCTCTTACATGGACGTGGAGCATCTGCTAGTGAGCTCAAGTGCTCCTCGATGAACAGCAAAATCAAAAAAATTGTAAGAGCACGGTGAGGTGGCGGCGGTTAATGGTGAGTACATGACCCATGAGACAATGACACGACCCTCGCATCGCTCCATCTTGCGACATGGGGAAACTACGTTTTCTCGAGCTCCTTTGGCTCGCTGGCGTCCCGGGGGCTCTGGCATAGTTGTGCTCTATAATTCATCACATATTCCAAAAGAATGCTTCATAAATCTATGCTTCATTTTGAACTCCAAAAAATTGCTTATTCTATTATTTCTATTTTAGGTCCAGAATTTCATCTGTCGGCAATCTCCCTTTCTTAGTATAACTTCCATTTTAAGGGAGAAAAGACATTAGAATTTCACCACAATGTGAAATATAACATTGAAATGAGGTATACAGTAGGAATAATGATGCAAAATGGATGTATCACGGCGAAAGCCACGAAGCTGGCGAAGCAGCAGAACCACGTCCTCCGAAGTATGTACGGCTACATCGACTCCTTGTCCGAAGAGACCGACGACCCCTCTTCCGCAGCCGATGCCACACAGAGGGCTACAACCGCTTTAGTGACCGGAAAGGCAAAGGGCTGGCGAGGAAGTGTGAACATGCTCGGTCCTCTTCGTCTCTTTTCTTTTACATTTCTAGATATTTGTCTATTTGTACGACTAAATTTATGATGTTTAAACTGTAATTTGGTTGCTGCCTATACTATTTACCATGCTCTTGCATGGAAGTGGAGCATTGGCTAGTGAGCTCAAGTGCTCCTCGATGAATAGTAAAAAATGGTAATATAAATAAAAAATTTAAAATATATTTGAAAAGTGCTCATGAGGAGAATAGGCTTAGGGCCCTGTTTGGATGCTAGAGTTAGAGTTAGATTTAGTTAGTTGGGGCTGAACTAACCCTGAAGTATCCAAATAGGTGGGTTAGAGTAGGGTTAGTTGCTCTAACCCAGCCAAAAAATCCAACCCAATGGGAGGGTGCTTATTAGAGTTAGTCTTGCTGGGACCCATAGAAAAGATTTTTTTTTTGTCAGCCACCAGCCGCACCTGATCCAGTTTGCTGTAGGCTGGGTTTGCTGCCCAATTTCAATTTGTATTCTATATTGACAAATTCAGTTTGCTACCCAGGCCGGGTGATGGACGAAACGGCTTCTTTGTGTGGGGTTCGTAGCCGTCGGCAAGCGGCCCCGCTACCCCCGTGATGAGTTAGCTGATGCACTGTTTCATGGATGTAATTTTATTTTGTGAAGCTTGACCGAGGACTTGTATGTTTAAGTAAGACATCTCATTTGTATGGTCAAAATAAACTTTATTAAATTTTGGATACTGATTTGTAAAGATGAATTTTTTTATGTCATTTGTGAGCGGGAGGAGGCCACAAAAGAGCCGGCCACACCAAATCCGGCTCTAAAGGAGCCAAATGGTTGAGAAAGTTTATTTATTGACAATCTACCCCTCTCATCCAAACACCACTTTGGTTAAAGTTGATTTAATATTAGTTGAGGATTAGAATCTGACTCTAACTTCTAACTTCTAACCGAGTTAGAGTATCCAAATAGGGCCTAGGTTCGAATATGATAGCTTGATGGAAGCTCGGAACAACGGAGCAGGTAGAGAATCCCCCGATGGAGACCATTAAACAAACAAGGCTCGTGTCACACAGGAGAAGAACAGTTAATGTTGACCGATCGAGCGGAACACGGTTCCCGTTCCCCGAGGCCGCATGGGTGGGTGGTGAGGGCATGCGGAGGAGCCCAGAGCAGACTTTGGAAGGCCCCGCCATGCACCGATCGCCATGGCCTTGGGTCTGGGATGTGAAACCCTTCCGCGCCCACCGATCCGTGCGCGCGCGCGCGGCCCGGGGACGTGGAGGCTCACGAGCTGATGACTCGAAGTGGCAATCGCACATGCCCAAGCAGCACCGACCGCATGAACCGCGCTCTAGCTGTGCACCGACAGAGCAGCTGCCGGCCCGTCCGGCAATGCTGGCCGTGGCCGACCGGCGGCTTGCCTGGGCTCTGTTGTTAATCAGCCGTGCCGTGGCGAGGTGTATGCGAGCAGGTCCACGTCAGTAGTACGTGGTTGCTTTCGTGCGGCCGCACGAAAGCCCTGCTGCCGGCCTGGCTTGCTTCACCGTCGGTCGCCACCGGGGTACGAAGAAGAATCTGGTAGGACCAAAGCCCCTCATCGGTGCTTCACTGCTTCTTCCCTTGATTGCCAGCTTGCGACGGCGGTCGAGGAGGAAGAGAGCAGCACAGTAGCGAACGAATCGGAATCACAGGCCTGTGCTGCTAGGCCATGACTGTTTTTGGTCTGAACCGGACCCGGAAGGCGGGTGGCGTCGTCTGCTACGGTCACAGTAGTACTAGTAGTAGGGAGTAGTACAGTATTACTCAAGAAAGAAAGCTGGTTCCATGCTTGCATTAACCGTCTCCTCCCTCACAACAGCGCCATGCTACTCCATTCCAAGTTCTCTGCAGCACGGTCCAAGCGACACATCGAACCTGCTCAAGGACGGCAAAAAACAAGCACACACGACACCGACGGAACCAGCAAAAACAATGGCAGATCAGCCCGCCTGCCACAGCCGGTCAATCAGATCGATCGCACACACCTTTCGGCCAGCAGATCAACGACCCACAACCCCCCTCTCTCTCCACACAGCGATGTCTGTCAGACTGTCACAGCCTCTTTGTTTTTCCCCTCTGCATAATTCTACCAGTGGTACCAGCGGCCGCCGCCTCCAACGGTGAGCTCACCCGGAACAGTGACCCGCACCTGCGTGTCCTAACCCGCACCTAATACCGCTTTAATTCCCCGACTAATTTACACCCCACACGCTAAGCTCCGTCGCTCGGTCTCTCGGTCTCGGCCGCGATTTATTCCCCCGGCGACCCCCCACACAAAGCTTCCCTCCCTCCCCTCCCCCCTAATCCAGCGCGGCCATGCCGGGGCTCCACCTTTGCTCCGGATCGTAAGCCCGAGCTCGGGCTCTCCTCCGTAGCTGCCTCCTTGCCTGGAGTGCTGGGTTCGGTGCGGGGTACGTACGAGGATCATGAGCAACTCGTCGTGGACGGCGCCGGGGTCGTCGGCGCTGGAGACGGTGGAGACCAAGATCAGCCCGAGCATCCTCTTCATCGTGGCCGTGCTGGCGATCGTCTTCTTCGTCTGCGGCCTGCTGCACCTGCTGGCGCGCCACCTGCTGCGGCTGCGCCGCCGGCGCCGAGCGGCCCGCGACGACGCCGAGGGCAGCGTCACCGCGTTCCAGGGCCAGCTGCAGCAGCTCTTCCACCTCCACGACGCCGGCGTCGACCAGGCCTTCATCGACGCGCTCCCCGTCTTCCTCTACCGCAACGTCGTCGTCGGCGGGGACGGGGATGGGGGCGGCGGGGGGAAGGACCCGTTCGACTGCGCCGTGTGCCTCTGCGAGTTCGCGCCTGATGACCAGCTCCGGCTGCTCCCCAAGTGCAGCCACGCGTTCCACCTCGAGTGCATCGACACCTGGCTGCTCTCCCACTCCACCTGCCCGCTCTGCCGCCGCAGCCTCCTCGCTGCCGGCGACCTCGAGCCCACCTGCAGCCCGGTGCTCATGGTGATCGACTCCGCCGACAGCTCCCGCGACCTGGCCGGCTCGGCCAGGCACGCCGTCGGCGAGCCGAGCGGCGGGGCCGTGCGCGTCCCGGGGCTCGACGGCGCGGAGGAGGTCGTCGAGGTGAAGCTGGGCAAGTTCATGTGCGTGGAGGCCGACGCCGTCGCCGGCACTGGCGCAAGGGACGAAGCGGGCACCAGCAGCAACGCCAATGCCGACGCCGGGGCAGGGCTCGGGCCGAGGCGGTGCCACTCCATGGGCTCCTACGAGTACGTCATGGAGGAGCAGGCGTCGCTCCGCGTGGCCATCGCCGCCAAGCCGCCGCCCAAGAAGAAGCGGCCGGCGTTCTCCAGGGCGCGCCGCGGCGGCGGCGCCATGTCGGAGTGCGAGTTCGGCGCGTCCAGGCGCCGCGGGGAGTCCTCCTCGCTCCGCTACCCGGTGATCCCGGCGACGGCGCGGAAGCAGCAGCCTCCCCCCGGCCTGCCCGCCGCGGCGAAGCTCACCAAGGACAGCTTCTCCGAGTCCAAGATCTGGATGGTGCCCCCGGCGTCGTCCCGGAAAGGGGACCCCGACGCGGGCGGGCGGCGCACGGTGTCGTTCCGGTGGCCGATGCGGAGCGGCAAGGACGGCGAGGAGGAAGGAGGAGGGGGCGAGCGGAAGAGCGGGAGCGAGGCGGACTGGGGCGACGTGGAGACGGGCAGCGGCGGCGGCAACAGCGTGGTGTCGTCGCTCGCGGAGGAGCGGCCGTCGTTCGCGCGGCGGACGCTGCTCTGGGTCGTCGGCGGCCGGCAGCAGTCAAACCGGGTCGGAGACTGCTCGTGACCAGCATCGCCATTGTCCAACGAGAAAGAAAAGGAAAACAAATTCTTTCTTTTGTTCAGTTAGCCATAAGAATCTCTTCTTCTTCCTCCGTCCTTGTAGATCGCCATGGATTGCAAATTCGCAGCGGCGAGAAACCTGTAAAAAAAACCCACCAGATCCCTCAAAATCAAACCCCTCTCACATGAGCTCGATCAGCAGCCACTCATTTGGCAGTTGCTCCGGAGTTTTCAACCGATCAAGAATCACCGACGAACACCCGGCGACTTTTGCATGGGAGCAGCAGATTGGAGGTGCATGCATCACCAATCATGGATCCTTTCCGGAGAAGATCGCGAATCAATCATGGCGATGCGGAGGCGGGACAAGGGAGGCGGTGCCCAGTTGGAAAGCGGGATTCGTCTGGTCTGTCGGCGCGTGATCGCACATGTGAGCAAGTGAGCGTTGCGCCACCACAGTCCTCCGTCGGTCGGCAGCTTCCGGAAATTTGGCAGCGCCGCTTTCGCTCCTCCCAGGCCAGCCACGCACGCGCACGCTGTCGAGTTGGGCAACGCATCTGATCTGAATCTCTTGGCCCCGGCCGTAAAAAGATGCAGATCAACGCGGATTTTTCTCCTGTCATCACCCCCAGAAAGATGCAGAAGCTTGCTGACTGTGGCACTGAACTGAACCAGAGGTGCTCTTGCTTGCAATTCTGGACTGGTGTTCATGTGACCAAAGATTCAAAGTTTTCATGGACCAGGCGATTCAGAAGTTTACCAGGATACTCCACTGCTGCATTTACTCCTGGGCCTGGCGATCTGTACTCTACTCTTTTTACTACTCCCTCCGTCTAGGTGTACTCCCTCCGTCTAGGTGTGTAAGTCATCTTATGAAAACCAAATAATCCAAAAACACTTAGACGCGGTGCATTAACTTCTACCTCGTTTCTTATTTCTTGACATATCAACCAATAAGAGATGAAGGGTGTGCATACTTTTAATGACTTGAGACTATCAAACACGACATGCAGTGGTTAGTTCATTGCATGCAATGCTATTAATTAGCAAATAAACATTAAGGTCTCTCGTTTTTCGCTCCTCCTTGGTCATGGTGCACAACCTAAGATGACTTACTCACCTAGACGGAGGGAGTACTAGTTTGAGTCAGAAATGTTAATGCCATTACTGCGGGGTCAAACGGCATCTGGGCTGTCGGTTAACATTTTGATTTTTCAGTTCGTCCGGAGCGGCGGCGGTGGAGCCGGAGCTGGGTTGGCATTTTGCCGGTGCAGTTAAGCCGCCCATCAATGCTGCCGTCCGTCCCGAGCAGGCAAAATTTGCTGCGATCCATTCGGGTCGCACGGAAACCTGCGCTAATCCATTTACTCGTACTCGCTTTGCCGCTGTAATTAGCGGGGTAATTATGCACTGCTTGGTGGAAAGGCGCTTTCCGCTGGCCACCAATGGCAGTGCGATTAGTGGAGGGGCAGTGGCATAATTTCCTTTTTCTTTTTGATTGAGCAGGAGAACACGATTTCCGTGGTGGATCACAAGCATTTTTTTCTCAGGGAGAATCCGATGAATACCATGCGGAACATTTGACAATACGACGGTTCAAGCACATCCATTTTTTTATTGCCGTCAATGTTTTACACTAAAACCTTTACTTCTAAGGGGGGATTTTCACCAGCCCCTCCGCAAACATTATATCACGCCCGTGAGTGTCTTACAGCCGGCCTTTCGCTCAAGCGTGACCAATTTGGGCAGTCTCATCGGACGCGTGCATTAACTCAATCAAATCGTGCCAACAACATCATGCATTAACTCGTTCAACTCAAATTTTAAAAGAAATCTCAACTAAATCCAAACTTTCATTGTCTTCCACTACTCATACCCAAATCAAATCTTAACAAAACATCAACTATAATCAAAGTTGGTTGGCCCATTTGACATGTGAGCGCGTTTTTATTTTATTTTTCATTTTTCTAGGTTTCATTTTTTTATTTCGTTTTTTACTGTTTCATTTTTTTCCATTATCAGTAGGTTGGTTTTGCTTGGCATACTATGAGAATCGGCACAGACCTGTACGCCATAGTGTTGTAGCGTCGTCTCCATTCCGGTTAAATCTCCCCCACTGGTTTTAGCCCACTGATCTACTTAATTCGGTTTTTACAAATTTAATAAGGAATTAATCACGGTGATCTCTATTCAATATTTAAAGACCAAATCTATGGAAAAGAATCAATGGTCGATAGCACAAGGCAACATTTATAGAAAGGATTCAATGACAAATGCATCACAGATACAATCTTAAATTCTTTGATTAACTAGTTTTTAGCTCTTGATATTTTATTATGGTTGTCCATATATCCATTCACATATCACTCTGAGAAATATTTTTCGTCAGAAGAAAAAAAAGGAATAAAAGGAGAGTGGTTTACATGTAGAAAAAGGAAGTCGCCAAGGTAGCCTGGTGTGCAAGAATATTTTGAATATGTATGTGAGATAGAACTAATGTTGAATTACTAAAATATATATATGCACTCGTTGCAACACACAGGACAATTAACTAGGATCAGTAGTAGGTTACTTGAAGTGTCAGTCTTATATATCAGTATGGCAGTTTAGCCGAATCTCTCATTGACGTTAGATTATGTGGGATGTCCACTTGTCCCATCAAAAAATATGTGGACAAATGTGGGCCTCCTACTTATATTATGCAACATATGTGTATGTGGATCTGGATGAGGGTTGGGTTTGTTCTGTTCAGTTACATCTATGTGAGCAGAATAATTTTCCTACTTTAGAAAATGTGCCAAATTGCATTTCATTAGAGATGAATTTGCAGCAAATTGCATGAGCGAGTGGTTCATATATATTTCGCAAGTCATGTAATTTTTTAGTTAGGATAGAAGTCTAAATGCACTGCTTGGTTGCTTCAAGAGTTAATAACAGACACAGTGGCGTATAAGTTACATGCCCAACAATGGAAATCATATTTTTGTGGAATGCACAACATTCAACTATATGTTACAATGTGGCAATGACACATGAAACATTGGATCTGCCTTCTTGGCTCGAGGGTGCGTCACGGGTGGCGCACGCCTCCTACACCTTGATAGGGGTGGCGGATCGGCATGAACACGGTGGAAGGGGATCAAGGCAGAGTGCGACGTGGTTGGCGGGGGAATCCTCCTTAGTGGTCCGTGAAGAAGTGCGGTGTGAAGGGGAGAGGGTGCCATGGAAAAGTTGAGGTTGGCATCGTCCGGTTTTAAAGGAGAGGGCTCCAGGTAGAAATGTCCCACTGCGGCGGAAAACCAAGTAGGAAGGGGCGGGTCCGACAGGAAAAGGACATGGTGCGTCGTGGGGTGTTTTTTTTCTGTTGTGCATGTGTTGGAGATAACATTACGGATAGTTAGGACAACCACAATTCCTGCGAGGGGAGAGGAACAGGGCGGAGAGTGGGGCGGGTGGCAAATCGGCATCAACACGAGGGCAGGGGGATCTGGGCGAAGAGTGGGGCGATTGGCGGGGTACTCCTCCTTGGCGGTCCATGGAGAAGTACGGGGTGAGGGAGAGAGGATGACACGGCGGAGCTGAGATGTGCCTCACAATGGACATCACACTTTTGTGGAATGCATGGCATTAACTGTATTTACAACATGGCAATGGCTCGGGAGACATTGGATCTGTCTTCTTGGTTCGGGGCGTCACGGGCGGTGCAGGCCTCCTACCCCCATGATGGGGGTGACAGATCAACATGAACACAAGGAGAGGGGATCAGGGCGGAGAGCGGGGCGATTGGAGGGGCAGTTGAAAGGATCGGGAAGAGGTGTCTAGAGGGGGGGGGGTGATTAGACACTCAACAAGCAAAAGTAACCGTTTTTAAGTTCTTCAAGTTGAGGTTGTAGATGAGCACAATTTTAAGCATTCCCAACACACTTCAAGCAAGCATGGCAAGAGTATAAGCAGCGGAAAGAGTAAAGCATGCTGGTTGCGAGAAAGTAACGGGATGGGATTGGAGTGTGCAAACGCAATGAAGACACGGAGATTTTTGGCGTGATTCTGGTAGGTGGTGCTATCGTACATCCACGTTGGTGGAGACTTCAACCCATGAAGGGTAACGGTTGCGTGAGTCTACAGAGGGCTCCACCCTTGAAGGGTCCACGAAGAAGCAACCTTGTCTATCCCACCATGGCCATCACCCACGCAGGACTTGCCTCACTTGGGTAGATCTTCACGAAGTAGGCGATCTCCTTGCCCTTACAAACTCCTTGGTTCAACTCCACAATCTTGACGGAGGCTCCCAAGTGACACTTAACCAATCTAGGAGACACCACTCTCCAAAACGTAATAGATGGTGTGTTGATGGTGAACTCCTTGCTTTTGTGCTTCAAATGATAGTCTCCCCAACACTCAACTCTCTCTCATAGATTTGGCTATGGTGGAAAGATGATTTGGGTGGAAAGCAAATTGGGAAAGGCTAGAGATCAAGATTCTTGTGGTTGGATTGGAATGTCTTGGTCTCAACACATGAGTAGGTGGTTCTCTCTCAGAAAATGAGTAGTGGAAGTGTAGGCATGTTCTGATGTCTCTCTCTCAAATGGAGAAGGGGGTTGAGGGGGTATATATAGCCTCCACACAAAATCCAACTTTTACACACATTTGACCCAACTCGGTCAGACCGAATAGAGAAACTTGCTGAGACCGATTTAGTTGAAAATGTGAACGTTAGGAATCTCGATGGGACCGGCAAGATCAACTCGGCGGGACTGATGTGCTAGGGCTAGGGCAAAACCTCATCTTGGTGAGACCGATTACATAAAATCGGAGAGACCGATTTCAGCAATTAATCAAACAGAGAGTTGGTCAGGCAAACTCGGTGTGACCGATTGCACATTTCAGTGGGACCGAAATAATTGCAATAGGCAACAGAGAGTTTGCAAGGCCATCTCGGTGAGACCAAGATCCGTATCGGTGTGACCGAATTGATTAGGGTTTATGGCAGTGGCTATGTCAAATGAACTCGGTGGCACCGGATAGATCAAATCGGTGGGGCCGAGTTTGACTTTAGGTTTTGGACATATGTGGAAATGAGAAAGTGGTTGAGGGTTTATGGAGCAATATCACTAAGCACTTGAGCAAGCAGACCATTAAGCAACACCTTGATACGTCTCCAACGTATCTATAATTTTTGATTGTTCCATGATATTATATTATCTATTTTGAATGTTCTATATGCATTTATATGCTATTTTATATTAATTTTGGGACTAACCTATTAACCTAGAGCTCAGTGCCAGTTTTTGTTTTTTTTGCCTCTTTTAGAGTTTCACAGAAAAAGAATACCAAATGGAGTCCAAACAGAAGGAAACTTTTACGATGATCTTTCTTGGAATAGAAGCAAACCAGGAGACTTGGAGATGAAGTCGGAGACTCAACAAGGCGGCCACAAGGGTGGAGGCCACAAGGGTGGAGGGTGTGCCGCTACCTCGTGGGCCCCTCGGAGCTCTCCTGACCCAATTCATTCGCCTATATATACTCTTATACCCCAAAACCATCAGGAGGAGCCATGAAAACACTTTTCCACCACCGCAACCTTCTGTACCTATGAGATCCCATCTAGGGGCCTTTTCCGGCGTCATGCCGGAGGGGGATTCGATCACGGAGGGCTTCAACATCAACACCATTACCCTTCCGATAAAGCGTGAGTAGATTACCACAGACGTACGGGTCCATAGCTAGTAGCTAGATGGCTTTTTCTGTCTCTTTGATTCTCAGTACCATGTTCTCCTCGATTTTCTTGGAGATCTATTCGATGTAATATTCTTTTGTGGTGTGTTTGCCGAGATCCGATGAATTGTGGATTTATGATCAGATTATCTATGAATATTATTTGAGTCTTCTCTAAATTCTTATATGCATGATTTGATATCTTTGCAAGTCTCTTCGAATTATCGGTTTAGTTTGGCCTACTAGATTGGTTTTTCTTGCAATGGGAGAAGTGCTTACCTTTGGGTTCAATCTTGCGGTGTCCTTTCCCAGTGACAGTAGGGGCAGAAAGGCATGTATTGTATTGTTACCATCGAGGATAAAAATATGGGGTTTTCATCATATGCTTGAGTTAATTCATCTACATCATGTCATCTTACTTAATGCGTTACTCTGTTCTTCATGAACTTAATAATCTAGATGCAGACAGGAGTCGGTCGATGTGTGGAGTAATAGTAGTAGATGCAGAATTGTTTTGGTCTACTTGACACGGACGTGATGCCTATGTTCATGATCATTGCCTTAGATATCATCATAATTATGCGCTCTTCTATCAATTGCTCGGAAGTAATTTGCTCACTCATTGTATTATTTGCTATCTTGAGAGAAGCCACTAGTGAAACCTATGGCCCCCGGGTCTCTTTTCCATCATACAAGATCTCTATTCCATCATACTAGTTTCCGATCTACTATTTTGCAATCTTTTACTTTCCGATCTATAAACCAAAAATACCAAAAATATTTACTGTATCATTTATCCATCTCTATCAGATCTCACTTTTGCAAGTAACCGTGAATGGATTGACAACCCCTTTATCGCGTTGGGTGCAAGTTGTTGATTATTTGTGCAGGTATTCATTGACTTGTGCGTTATCTCCTACTGGATTGAGACCTTGGTTCTCAAAATGAGGGAAATACTTACTCTACTTTGCTGCATCACCCTTTCCTCTTCAAGGGAAAAACCAACACAAGCTCAAGAGGTAGCAGGAAGAATTTCTGGCGCTGTTGCCGGGAAGATCTACACCAACTCAAGACATACCAAGTACCCATCATAAACTCTCATCTCTTGCATTACATTATCCACCATTCGCCTCTCATTTTCCTCTCCCCCACCTCTAATACAATTTTTGAAAATATTTATCTTTTCTTCTCCCCTCTTCCGTTCGTCTTCTTCACTTGCTTCTTGTGTGCTCGTGTGTTGGATTGCTTACTTTGTCACGATGGCTCAAGATAATACTAAACTGTGTGACTTTTCCAACACCATCAATAATGATTTTATTAGTACCCCGATTGCTCCCAATACTAATGCTGAATCTTGCGAAATTAATGCCGCTTTGCTGAATCTTGTTATGAAAGATCAATTTTCTCGCCTTCTTAGTGAAGATGCCGCATCCCATCTAAACAATTTTGTTGATTTATGTGATATGCAAAAGAAGAAAGATGTGTATAATGATATTGTTAAATTGAAGCTATTCCCGTTTTTGCTTAGAGATCGTGCTAAAACTTGGTTTTCATCTTTGTCTAAAAATAGTATTGATTCGTGGAATAAGTGTAAAGATGTGTTCATCTCTAAGTATTTTCCTCCCGCTAGGATCATCTCCCTTAGGAATGATATTATGAATTTTAAGCAACTTGATCACGAGAAAGTTTCACAATCTTGGGAGAGGATGAAATTGATTATATGAAATTGCCCTACACATGGTTTGAATTTGTGGATGACTATACAAATTTTTTATGCCGGATTGAATTTTGCTTCTAGAAATCTTTTAGATTCGGCTGCGATGGGCAGTTTTATGGAAATTACTTTAGGAGAGGCTACTAAACTCCTAGATAGTATCATGGTTAATTATTCTCAATGGCACACTGAAAGATCCACTAGTAAAAAGGTACATGCGATTGAAGAGATTAATGTTTTGAGTGGAAAGATGGATGAACTTATGAAATTATTTGCTAATAAGAGTGCTTCTTCTGATCCTAATGATATGACTTCGTCCACTTTGATTGAGAATAATAATGAATCTATGGATGTGAATTTTGTTGGTAAGAACAATTTTGGTAATAACCCGTATAGAGGCAATTTTAATCCTAGGCCGTTTCTTAGTAATTCCTCTAATAATTATGGTAATTCCTACAACAATTATTATGGTAATTTTAATAAGATGCCCTCTGATTTTGAGAATAGTGTTAAAGAATTTATGAGTTCGCAAAAGAATTTTAATGCTTTGATTGAAGAAAAATTTCTCAAGATTGATGATTTGGCTAGGAACATGGATATAATTTCTCTTGATGTTGATTCTTTGAAACTTAGATCTATTCCACCTAAGCATGATATCAATGAGTCTCTCAAAACCATGAGAATTTCCATTGATGAGTGCAAATAAAGAACCACTAAGATGCGTGCAAAAAGAGATTGGTTTGTGAAAGCGTGTTCTTCTAGTTTTCATGATAATAATGATGAAGATCTAAAAGTGATTGATGTGACTCCTATTGAATCTTTGTGGATGACTATACAAATTTTTTATGCCGGATTGAATTTTGCTTCTAGAAATCTTTTAGATTCGGCTGCGATGGGCAGTTTTATGGAAATTACTTTAGGAGAGGCTACTAAACTCCTAGATAGTATCATGGTTAATTATTCTCAATGGCACACTGCAAGATCCACTAGTAAAAAGGTACATGCGATTGAAGAGATTAATGTTTTGAGTGGAAAGATGGATGAACTTATGAAATTATTTGCTAATAAGAGTGCTTCTTCTGATCCTAATGATATGACTTCGTCCACTTTGATTCAGAATAATAATGAATCTATGGATGTGAATTTTGTTGGTAAGAACAATTTTGGTAATAACCCGTATAGAGGCAATTTTAATCCTAGGCCGTTTCTTAGTAATTCCTCTAATAATTATGGTAATTCCTACAACAATTATTATGGTAATTTTAATAAGATGCCCTCTGATTTTGAGAATAGTGTTAAAGAATTTATGAGTTCGCAAAAGAATTTTAATGCTTTGATTGAAGAAAAATTTCTCAAGATTGATGATTTGGCTAGGAACATGGATATAATTTCTCTTGATGTTGATTCTTTGAAACTTAGATCTATTCCACCTAAGCATGATATCAATGAGTCTCTCAAAACCATGAGAATTTCCATTGATGAGTGCAAATAAAGAACCACTAAGATGCGTGCAAAAAGAGATTGGTTTGTGAAAGCGTGTTCTTCTAGTTTTCATGATAATAATGATGAAGATCTAAAAGTGATTGATGTGACTCCTATTGAATCTTTGTTTTCCAATATTAATCTTTATAAATATGGGAATGGAGATGATTCAACTTTAGTTAAAAGGCGTCCCAATGATTTGGAGTTCTTAGATCTAGATGCAAAAATTGATAAAAGTGGGATTGGAGAGCTCAAGACTTTAAGTAGCAATGAACCCACTCTTTTGGATTTCAAGGAATTTAATTATGATAATTGTTCTTTAATAGATTGTATTTCCTTGTTGCAATCCGTGTTGAATTCTCCTCATGCTTATAATCAAAACAAAGCTTTTACTAAACATATCATTGATGCTATGATGCAATCTTTTGAAGAAAAGCTTGAATTGGAAGTTTCTATCCCTAGAAAAATTTATGATGAGTGGGAACCTACTATTAATATTAAGATTAAAGATTATGAGTGCCATGCTTTGTGTGATTTGGGTGCTAGCGTTTCCACGATTCCAAAAACTATGTGTGATGTGCTAGGTTTCCATGAATTTGATGATTGTTCTTTAAATTTGCATCTTGCGGATTCCACTATTAAGAAACCTATGGGAAGGATTAATGATGTTCTTATTGTTGCAAATAGGAATTATGTGCCCGTAGATTTCATTGTTTTTATATAGATTGAAATCCTACATGTCCTATTATTCTTGGTAGACCTTTCCTTAGAACAATTGGTGCAATTATTGATATGAAATAAGGAAACATTAGTTCCAATTTCCGATAAGTAAAGTCATGGAACACTTCCCTAGAAAGAAAATTAAATTGCCATATGAATCTATTATGAGAGCCACTTATGGATTGCATACCAAAGATGACAATACTTAGATCTATTCATGTTTTTATGCCTAGCTAAGGGCGTTAAACAATAGCACTTGTTGGGAGGTCACCCAATTTTATTTTTGTTCTTTACCTTTTGTTCATGCTTAGTAATGAATAATTCATCTACCCTCTGGTTAGATGTGGTTATATGTTTAATTTAGTGTTTGTGCCAAGTTAAACCTTTAGGATAGCTTACGGTAATAGTTGTGTTGATCCGGTTGAAAATCAGAAACTTTTGCACCCAGGAAAATAATTTTCAAAATTCACATAAGCGTACTTTTGATCTGACTATTTTTGCTCTGGATTGGTACATAAATTTCTCAGGTCTTCCTATTTTTTCAAAAAATTTAGAGTTACAGAAGTATTCGAGAGTTACAAATTGCTACAGACTGTTCTGTTTTTTGATAGATCCTATTTTCTGCGTGTTGTTTCTTATTTTGATGAATCTATCGGTAGTATCGAGGGGTATGAACCATGGAAAAGTTGGAACATAGTAGATATTATACCAATATAAATAAAGAATGAGTTTGCAACAATACCTTAAAGTGGTGATTTATTTTCTTATACTAATGGAGCTCATGAGATTTTCTGTTGAGTTTTGTGTTGTGAAGTTTTCAAGTTTTAGGTAAGGATTTGATGGACTATGGAGTAAGGAGTGGCAAGAGACTAAGCTTGGGGATGCCCAAGGCACCCCAAGGTAATATTCAAGGACAACCAAAATTCTAAGCTTGGGGATGCCCCGGAAGGCATCCCCTCTTTTGTCTTCGTCTATCGGTAACTTTACTTAAGGCTATATTTTTATTCACCACATGATATGTGTTTTGCTTGGAGCGTCTTGTATGATTTGAGTCTTTGTTTTTTTACCACAATCATCCTTGATATACACACCTTTTGGGAGAGACACACATGAATCGTGATTTATTAGAATACTCTATGTGCTTCACTTATATCTTTTGAGCTAGGCAATATTGCTCTAGTACTTCACTTATATCTTTCTAGAGCACGGCGGTGGCTTTATTTTATAGAAATTTATGAACTATCTTGCTTTACTTATATTATTTTGAGAGTCATTTAGAAGAGCATGGTAATTTTCTTTGGTTATAAATTTAGTCCTAATATGATAGGCATCCAAGAGGGTATAATAAAAAATTTCATATAAAGTGCATTGAATACTATGAGAAGTTTGATTCTTTATGATTGTTTTGAAATATGAAGATGGTGATATTAGAGTCATGCTAGTGGAGTAATTGTGAATTTGAGAAATACTTGTGTTGAGGTTTGTGAGTCCCGTAGCATGCACGTATGGTGAACCATTGTGTAATGAAGTTGGAGCATGAAGTATGTATTGATTGTGATCCTTAGGAGTGGCGGTCGGGGATGAGCGATGGTGTTTTCCTACCAATCTATCTCCCTAGGAGCATGCGCATAGTACTTGTTCGATGACTAATAGATTTTTGGAATAAGTATGTGAGTTCTTTTTGACTAATGTTCAGTCCATGGATTATACGCACTCTCACCCTTACACCATTGCTAGCCTCTCTTCTGCCGTGCAACTTTCGCCGGTACCATACACCCACCACATACCTTCCTCAAAACAGACACCATACCTACCTATTATGGCATTTCCATAGCCATTCCGAGATATATTGCCATGCAACTTTCCACCGTTCCGTTTATTATGACACGCTTCATCATTGTCATATTGCTTTGCATGATCATGTAGTTGACATAGTATTTGTGGCAAAGTCACCTTTCATAATTCTTTCATACATGTCACTCTTGATTCATTGCACATCCCGGTACACCACCGGAGGCATTCACAGAGAGTCATATTTTGTTCTAAGCATTGAGTTGTAATTTTTCAAGTTGTAAGTAAATGGAAGTGTGATGATCATCATTATTATAGCATTGTCCCATGTGAGGAAATAAAAAAAAGAGAGGAAGATAGTCTCACATCAACTAGGCCATAAAAAGAATAGAAAGGCCAAACAAAGAAAACAGAAGAAAAAGAGAGAAGGGGCAATGTTACTATCCTTTTTCCGCACCTGTGCTTCAGAGTAGCACCATGATCTTCATGATAGAGAGTCTCTTATTTTGTCACTTTCATATACTAGTGGGAATTTTTCATTATAGAACTTGGCTTGTATATTCCAACGATGGGCTTCCTCAAATGCCCTAGGTCTTCATGAGCAAGCAAGTTGGATGCACACCCACTTAGTTTCTTTTTGAGCTTTCATACACTTATAGCTCTAGTGCATCCGTTGCATGGCAATCCCTACTCACTCATATTGATGATGAGCGTCTCCATAGCCCGTTGATATGCCTAGTTGATGTGAGACTATCTTCCTCTCTTTTTTTCTCCACAACCACCATAGTGCTATGTCCATGGCTCACGCTCATGTATTGCGTGAAAGTTGAAAAGGTTTGAGAACATCAAAGTATGAAACAATTGATTGGCTTGTCATCGGGATTGGGCATGATTAGAGTATTTTGTGTGATGAAGATGGATCATAGCCAGGCTATATGATTTTGTAGGGATAAACTTTCTTTGGCCATGTTATTTTGAGAAGGCATAATTGCCTTGTTAGTATGCTTGAAGTATTATTGTTTTTATGTCAATATTAAACTTTTGTTTTGAATCTTTCGAATTTGAACATCCATGCCACAATAAAGAAAATTACATGGATAAATATGTTAGGTGGCATTCCACATCAAAAATTCTGTTATTATCATTTACCTACTCGAGGATGAGCAGGAATTAAGCTTGGGGATGCTTGATACTTCTCCAACGTATCTATAATTTTTTATTGTGCCATGCTATTATATTATCTGTTTTGGATGTTGTATATGCATTTATATGCTATTTTATATTGTTTTGGGACTAACCTATTAACCTAGAGCCCAGTGCCAGTGTCTGTTTTGTTGCTTGTTTTAGAGTTTCGTAACGGAGTCCAAACGGAATGAAACTTTCGCAATGATCTTTCTTGGAACAGAAGCAAACCAGGAGACTTGTAGATGAAGTCGGGGACTCAACGAGGCGGCCACGAGGGTGGAGGGCGCGGCCCCTACCTTGTGGGCCCCTCGGAGCTCTCCTGGCCTAATTCTTTCGCCTATATATACTCTTATACCCCAAAACCATCAGGAGGAGCCACAAAAACACCTTTCCACCACCACAAGCTTCTGTACCCGTGAGATCCCATCTAGGGGCCTTTTCTGGCGTCCTGCCGGAGGGGGATTCGATCATGGAGGGCTTCTACATCAACACCATTACCCTTCTGATGAAGCGTGAGTAGTTTACCACAGACCTACGAGTCCATAGCTAGTAGCTAGATGGCTTCTTCTCTCTCTTTGATTCTCAATACCATGTTCTCCTAGATGTTCTTGGAGATCTATTCGATGTAATATTCTTTTGCGGTGTGTTTGCCGAGATCCAATGTAATTATGGATTTATGATTAGATTATCTATGAATATTATTTGAGTCTTCTCTGAATTCTTATATGCATGATTTGATATATTTGCAAGTCTCTTTGATTTACCTATTTAGTTTGGCCTACTAGATTGGTTTTTCTTGCAATGGGAGAAGTGCTTAGCTTTGGGTACAATCTTGTGGTGTCCTTTCCCAGTGACAGTAGGGGAAGCAAGGCACGTATTGTATTGTTGCCATCGAAGATAAAAAGATGGGTTTTTCATCATATTGATTGAGTTAATTCCTCTACATCGTGTCATCTTACTTAATGTGTTATTCTATTCGTCATGAACTTAATACTCTAGATGCAAGCATGAGTCGGTCGATGTGTGGAGCAATAGTAGTAGATGCAGAATCTTTTCTGTCTACTTGACACGGACGTGATGCCTATGTTCATGATCATTGCGTTAGATATCGTCATAATTATGCACTCTTCTATCAATTGCTCGGCAGCAATTTGTTCACCCACCGTATTATTTGCTATCTTGAGAGAAGCCACTAGTGAAACCTATGGCCCCCGGGTCTCTTTTCCATCATACAAGTTCTCTATTCCATCATACTAGTTTCCGGTCTATTTTGTAATCTTTTACTTTCCAATCTATAAACCAAAAATACCACAAATATTTACTTTACCGCTTATCTATCTCTATCAGATCTCACTTTTGCAAGTAATCGTGAAGGGATTGACAACCCCTTTCTTGCGTTGGGTGCAAGTTGTTGATTGTTTGTGCAGGTATTCGGTGACTTGTGCGTTGTCTCCTACTAGATTGATACCTTGGTTCTCAAACTGAGGGAAATACTTACTCTACTTTGCTGCATCACCCTTTCCTCTTCAAGGGTAAAACCAACGCAAGCTCAAGAGGTAGCACACCTTATCCCCTTTTAATAGTATTGGCTTTCCTATGGACTCAATGTGATCTTGGATCACTAAAATTAAAAAGAAGAGTCTTGAGCCTTTGCAATCTTTGTCCTTAGCATTTTGAAGGGGTTCCACATCCTCTTGTCCTTGCCACGCCATTGTTGAACTCATCTGAAATATAGTCGATAAAAGTATTAGTCCAAAAAGAGATATGTTGTCATTGATTACCAAAATCACCTAGGGAGCACTTGTGCTTTCATCAGTCCTCCTTGGCGGTTTGCCGAGAATTATGGTGTGAAGGAGAGAGGATGGCATGGCGAATGTGAGGTGGACATCATTCGGTTTTAAAGGAGAGGCCTCCAGTGAGAAAATTTGCGCCATGGTGGGAAACTGGGCGGGAAGTAGAGATTCTGGCAGGAAAATGAAACGGTACATCGTGGGGTGGTTTTTTTTATGTTGGCCCACGTTTAGTCCGAACAACCACATTTCTCCTTGACATGTAGTCTTGACTTGGAGGAGCCCTAATTGTCCAGATGATGGAATTTTGGGAGCCAACTAGGTGTCGGTGTACTAAAGGAGGGGCACTCCTTTGTACCCCTTACTTGTGCACGGGCAGTCCGAGACGCGCCAACGGCCACACTTAATAGGGCAGAGAAAGGAGTCAAAGCCACAAGATGGTCAAAGCAATGCCAAGACCAGGAACACAAAGGCCAAGAGGGCAAGGTGGACTCCCCCGGCAAGACCCTTGTCGGGGCAGCCTTCGCAGCTCCGGCAGGAGCCTTGCCGGGGCAACTTGCCCGAATGCCAGTAGAGTGTGCCACCCTTGAGCCTCAAGGGTTCCAACAACACCAACCATATTGGAACCAAAGCTTGGGAGGCACCTCCGTGGTGGCATGCAGATCTTTGTGAAGACAAGGATCAGAAGACGACGAGCCTCGGCAAGACCCTTGTCGAAGGCATCCACAAGACCTCCGGCAAGATCCTTGCCGGGGACGACCATTGTACTGCGGCAAGACCCTTGTCGGGGCCCCGGCAAGGCCCTTGCCGAGGACATCCGTAGGGCCGTAGCCAGGCCCGCGCCCGACAAGGCTCCACCACCGCTCCCATGCACCTGCCAGCCCACCAGCTAGGCAGGCACCTGCGTGTCGACATGAGCCTTCCAGCCCAACTCAACAAGCGCCTACGTGGTGGTATGCAAATCTTCATGAAGGCCCTACCACTGCACCACCTCAGCAGCCTACCAGCCTACATGGCACCATGCGCACCACTGGCCTGGACGCGTGTCAGGGAGAGATGGGGCGGCGACGGTTGGGACGGGGGCTGGTTTTCGTCCCCGATAAAGTGAGGGGGACACCTAAGGGGCGCATTAAATGCATCTTGTCCTGTAATGGCTAGAGATAAGCTTAGCCACTGTACACAGATGCCACCTCTTGTGTGCCACTGTGGCGATCCCCTTGACTATAAAAGGAGGGTCGAGGCATACTGGAGAGGGATCCGGACCCCTTGACAAGTTACTCATCGTAGCTAGCTCAAGAACATCAAGAACATTCAAACAGACACTAAAGTGGGACTAGGGTATTACGCATCCTTGCGGCCCGAACTTGGGTAAACGATCTGTGTGCTTGAACCGACTGTTGATCCCGCTCTTCTCTCGACTCTGCGCCCCGCAACCATAGTAGGGATCCTAGTTGATCCCATAGGTGTCGTTTCCATCGATATCTTTGGCGTGCCAGGTAGGGGGCGCATCTGAGAGAATCTGGTTCGGTAGCTAATTCAGTCGTTTTCTTCGCCGCCATGGCTCCCAAGAGGAAGACAACGACAGTGATCGGCTCCTCCGGAGCTGGACTGCCCATACCAGCATGGGCGGATAGCGGGGCTGTCGGGGACAGAACCCACGACGCGGCCCACGAACATCCGCATCGCTCTGGCAGCCAAAGCCTGCTGAGCGGCGTCGTCCGCATGCAAGGCGATGGGCTAGACGCCGCCACATCCAGAGACAAAGCTGGGGCCCCCACAGGTGGCGCGGGGCCCTCCAGGAGCGTCGTCGTGCCACCGGTCGGCGGTGCAACGACCTCCAAGACACCCACGCTGGCGCCCACGGCGCGTTCCTCCTAAGTCGTGCGCGATGAGCAGCGTCACCACGTTGATGACCCCGGGTGCCGCCCTGGGAAGAGCTATGTGCGTCACTCGCAGGGCGAGGAAGGCCATCATGTACGCCGGAGTGCTGCCAAAAATGGCATACGACCGCAGGACCGTGATAGGGCTCCCTCTAACATGGTTAGAGGTCAGAGCGCGTCATGGTCCACGCAGCTCTCGCCCCCACCCACGCGAGCCGAAGCCTTGGCGCGCGCGCAGCTGCTCCTTGACTTTCCTCCTGCTGCAGAGAAGCTCGACGAGTGGAGAGCCACCGTCCGGAGCCTTGTTGGCATCCAAACAAAGATGAGCCACGGCCAGCAGCGCCTGTAGGCCGATGCTCCATCGAGCCACCGCATCCCAGTGGAGGAAGGGCCATAGGTGGTGCAGCCACAGTGCACTCTCCTCCCCCACGTCAACCACCGCGGGCGTCGATCCGTTATGATGACGCTTGTGATAATATTTCCATAGCGTCGTCCGATCCATTGATCCACCGCGATCAGCTTCAAGTTCTTCAGAAGCGAGCCCATGATGATGCTCAAACTACCATTGAACGCCGGCACGATGCGCGCCACCAGTCGGATAAGCGGGCACGGCCCACTACGGACCACCCGGCACCGGGAGGCTACGGTGGCCTACCCTATGAGGTTAGTTGCCCGACTTTTACCCGTGAGTTGCGGCAGTTCTAGTGGCCCTCCCACCGCACGTTCAAGCCCGATGTTGGAGAGAAGTACAATGGCAAGACTCACCTGTCGGAGTTCCTCGGCATCTACACCATCGCGATGCAGGCTGCTGGAGCACGAGACGACAAGGTGCTTGCCAATTACCTCCCATTGGCGCTTAAGCCCAATGTCATGTGTGGCACCCCGGCTCAGAGAAAACTGGAACGCCCCGTATTCCAGCCCAGAGATCGAGGAGAAGTCTTCTGGAATACGGCACTGCTTAGCATAGAACAAACCAGCTTTCTATTATTACACGAATATGATTACAAGGTCTCCGATATTACAATGAATAACATAGGTACGACGACACTACACCATCCTCAGTTGCTCTATGCAAGTAGCAAAACAACACGATGCAGCGGAAGAACTCTAGCAGCGGAACAAGGACAACGGTGGTGAACTCCACTCCGTAGGGACTCTGGCTGGAACGCTTATCCTAGCTCACATGAACAGAAACCATGACAAGCAAGCAATCAAATCCGGCATGACCTGCAAACTGGCATGACACGCCAGGTCAGTACATTGAATGTACTTGCAAGCTCACAATAAACCAGAAGCATTCAAGACATACAGCAGCATGGCAATTATAGGTTAAATAGGAATTAACATGAGATCATGAGAATAACATGGCATGGCCAACATAAACATGATACAGCTAACACAACATGAACATATTAATCCAACAATACTAGCATTACTTATACTGCTCGGGTTACTTCGTAACCAACAGATGCCTTACTTACCAACCTCGGACATCACACGATCATCTCAGGATTAAATCAAGCTTGGTATAAACAATACCGTAGCGTTCAGTAAATGACCACAAGGAGCTTGACCTTTACCCACGATTCTCGTACAACATCACAAATATACAACAACTCGGTATCCTCGATACCACTGTGATCCTTTCGGCGATCACAACCCGACCAACACTTGGCCCCAAACCGTGATCCTTACAGCGATCACAACCAACTCATCTCATCGTTATTAAGCACATTATTCTTATTACTATTGAGTCATGGTGTGACCTACTTTCGACCTGGGCCCTTATCCGCGGGCGTGGCTATCGATAGATTTAATATACACTATGCAGAGGTTAGTACACTGTACCCACACTACGGAACCCATGGCCTCGCACTCCTATTCGAGTGGACCAACGGCGTTCCGACAAAACCGTCCTACTGGCATGACACTCTCCCGGCCACTCCAACTCAGTCCCCATCGGGCTAGTCCTGGGTGGCCCCGTGTCTACCTCCAAACACAATGACCACCATCGTGGCCCATCCCACACGGGGACACGGATCCAAAAAACTCAACAACGGGCACACAAGGTTATGCTTGCTTACCGGGCCAGGGTACACCACGCCCATAACCTTCCCTCGTTGGAGGCACCGGCGAGAGGCACGACAATAGACCCAGTTAGGACCGTCCCATACCGGTAAGCGTGGTTGCACTGGTCAGCATCGATTCAGCGGCACCATGACTCAACCAACAGTTGTTGAAGTTCAATTTAATCCGGTTAACTTGAATGCAAATATGCTGAGCCATGATAAAATGCATGAACATGATATCAACATAATCATGAGGGTATCACATAACTATCCACCATGTCAACAATAAATCATATCCACTGAGCATGGCATACTGACTAGCAGGACCATCACCAACATCAACATGTACTACTAGAAAACATAAACATATGAAAGGAAATACTAGCAGGTAGAACATTATAATAGCATACAAGACAACATATCACAAAAGTGAACATGGAAATGTAAACATCACCGGGACAACGGTAACCATCTTTTCAACAAGCAAACATTTATTAAAGATTCAAGTTGAAAACCATGGCTAATGCATGACTATCATGCAAGTGGGTATTGTGGCTTGCCTGGGGATGAAGAAGGCACCGGGGAGAAGTGCGGTGAAGCCGCGAAAAGATTTGCCGGAAATAGTTCTCTCTCGGAGGGGGCTGTTTACGTGCAAAGGCAAAAAGGTCATTTTCACAGTGTCAAATGATATGTCTTTGTCGTATCTAATTTTCCAAACACTTTTGCCCTTGTTCCGGACTCCAACTTGTATGATTTGAATGGAACTAACCCGAACTGACGCTGTTTTCAGCAGAATTGCCATGATGTTGTTTTTTGTGCAGAAAATAAAAGTTCTTGGAATGACCTGAAACTCCACGGAATATCTTGAAAAAATAATAAAAAATCCTCGCCAAAGATGAAGACCAGGGGGCACACACCCTGTCCACGAGGGTGGGGGGCGCCCCCCTCCTGGGCGCGCCCCCCTACCTCGTGGGCCCCCTGGAGACCCTCCGACGCCAACTCCAACTCTATATATTGGCTTTCGGGGAGAAAAAAATCAGAGAGAAGAAATCATCGCGTTTTATGATATGGAGCCGCCGCCAAGGCCTAATCTCTCTTGGGAGGGCTGATCTGGAGTCCGTTCGGGGCTCCAGAGAGGGGGATTCGTCGTCGTCGTCATCATTAACCATCCTCCATCACCAATTTCATGATGCTCACCGCCGTGCGTGAGTAATTCCATCGTAGGCTTGTTGGATGGTGATGGGTTGGATGAGATTTATCATGTAATCGAGTTAGCTTTGTTAGTGTTTGATCCCTAGTATCCACTATGTTCTGAGATTGATGTTGCTATGACTTTGTTATGCTTAATGCTTGTCACTAGGGCCCGAGTGCCATGATTTCAGATCTGAACCTATTATGTTTTCATGAATATATGTGAGTTCTTGATCCTATCTTGCAAGTCTATAGTCACCTACTATGTGTTATGATCCGGCAACCCCGAAGTGACAATAATCGGGACCACTCCCGGTGATGACCATAGTCTAAGTAGTTCATCTATTCACCATGTGCTAATGCTTTGTTCTGGTTCTCTATTAAAAGGAGGCCTTAATATCCCTTAGTTTCCAATAGGACCCCACTGCCACGGGAGGGTAGGACAAAAGATGTCATGCAAGTTCTTTTCCATAAGCACATATGACTATACTCGGAATACATGCCTACATTACATTGATGAACTGGAGCTAGTTTTGTGTCACCCTATGTTATGACTGTTACATGACGAACCACATCCGGCATAATTATCCATCACTAATCCGGTGCCTACGAGTTTTCCATATATTGGTTTTCGCTTATTTACTTTTCCGTTGCTACTGTTACAATCACTACAAAATACCAAAAACATTACTTTTGCTGTCTTTACTTTTGTTATCGTTACCACCACTATCATATTACTTTGCTACTAAACACTTTGCTGCAGATACTAAGTTTCCAGGTGTGGTTGAATTGACAACTCAACTGCTAATACTTGAGAATATTCTTTGGCTCCCCTTGTGTCGAATCAATAAATTTTGGTTGAATACTCTACCCTCAAAAACTATTGCGATCCCCTATACTTGTGGGTTATCAAGACCTTTTTCTGGCGCCGTTGCCTGGGAGCATAGCTCTATTCCTTGAGTTACTTGGGATTTATATCTGCTGGACACTATGAAGAACTTGAAAGACGCTAAGAAAACAATTTATCCCTCAACTACGAGGGGAGGTAAGGAACTGCCATCTAGCTCTGCACTTGATTCACCTTCTGTAATGAGTAAGCTAGCGACACCTAAACCTGCTTCTACCATTCGTTCCAATATGTCGCATGTTATTGATGATGCCACTTCTGTTATGCATGATAGTTACGATGAAACTACTTCTATGCTTGATACTACTGTGCCCCTTAGTGAATTTCTAGATGAGCAAATTTCTAGGTCTAGAGAAAGAGAAATTATTGAATCTGAATACAATGATGAGAGTGATGATGAAAATATGCCTGCTATTCCTGAGGGTTATCTTTTTGATGCGGAATCTTCTGCAGCTATTTTCGCTTGCCAGGATAGATACGAACTTAAGAGGTTGCTAGTTAAATGGAGTAAAGAATCTTTTAGAGATAGAATGAGACCTGACCCTGCTTTTGCTACTTCACCTATCTGTGTTCCCAATAAGGATTATTACGAATTTTCTGTTGATCTTGATATAATCACTTTGGTTGAATCTGATCCTTTTTATGGCTATGAATCTGAAACTGTTGTGGCACATCTTACTAAGTTAAATGATATAGCCGCCCTGTTTACTAAAGATGAGAGATCGTGCTACCTTTATTTACTCAAAATATTTTCGTTCTCATTAAAGGGTGATGCTAAGATATGGTTTAATTCTCTCGGTCTTGGTTGTGTGCTTAATGCCTTGCCCGATCATCCTCTTAAGAAACCTGAAATACTTGATATCTTTTATAATGGACTAACTGCTGCTTCCAGAGATTACCTGGATAGTTGTGCTGGTTCTCTTTTCAGGGAAAGAACACCGGATGAAGCTGAAATTCTATTGAATAATATGTTGAAAAATGAAAATAATTGGGCACCTCCTGAGCCAGCACCAGAGCCAATTATTGAGCCTATTCCTAAACCAACTCCGAAGAAGAGAGATGTTCTATTTCTCAGCCCCGAAGATATGCAAGAGGCAAAGAAATCTATGAAAGAAAAAGGTATTAAAGCCGAAGATGTTAATAATTTACCTCCTATTGAAGAAATACACGGTCTTAATTTACCGCCTGTTGAAGAAGTATATGATCTCAATACTTTATTCACTGAAGAACCTCCTGATCCCGATATTCCGACACAGGTAGTAAAGGTAAATTCTCTCTATAGATATGATAAAGCTGAAGTCCCTCCTATTAAAATTGCTAGTCAGTGCTTGGATGAGTTTGATAACTTTATGTTTAAGCAGAATGACTTTAATGCTTATTTTGGTAGACGATTAAAACAAGATGCTTACATGATTAAATGCTTGGGTGATTATATGGCTAATATTAGAGGTGAACTTAAACTTGTTAGCAGACATGCTTCTATGGTTACCACTCAAGTAGAACAAGTAGTTAAAGCTCAAAAAGAAGTGCTTGATGAAATGAATAGTAAGAAAAATGATTATGTTGTTAGAGTGGCTACTAGAACTGGTAGAATGACTCAGGAACCTTCATATCCTGAAGGCCACCCTAAGAGAATCGAGCAAGATTCTCAGAGAAATGATATTAATGTACCTAGCTCTTCAAGAAAGAAGAAAAAGAAGAATGATAGGACTTTGCAAACTTCTAGTGAACCTATTCCTGAGCCACCTGAGAATCCAAATGATATCTCTATGTCTGATGCTGAAACACAATCTGGTAATGAACATGAACCTAGTGAAAATGTTAATGATGATGTTCGTGATAATGCTCAACCTAGTAATGATAATGATGTAGAAGTTGAACCTGATGTTGATCTTGATAACCCACAATCAAGGAATCAACGTTATGATAAAAGAGACTTCGTTGCTAGGAAACATGGTAAAGAAAGGGAACCATGGGTTCAGAAACCCATGCCTTTTCCTCCAAAACCATCCAAGAAAAAGGATGATGAGGATTTTGAGCACTTTGCTGAAATGATTAGACCTATCTTTTTGCGTATGCGATTAACTGATGTGCTCAAAACAAATCCTTATGCTAAGTATATGAAGGATATTATTACTAATAAAAGAAAGATACCTGAAGCTGAAATTTCCACCATCCTTGCTAATTATACTTTTAAGGGTGGAATACCAAAGAAACTTGGAGATCCCGGAGTACCTACTATACCATGCTCCATTAAGAGAAATTATGTTAAAACTGCTTTATGTGATCTTGGAGCCGGTGTTAGTGTTATGCCTCTCTCTTTATATCATAGACTTGACTTGAATAAGTTGACACCTACTGAAATATCTTTGCAAATGGCTGATAAATCAACTGATATACCTGTCGATATTTGTGAGGATGTGCCTGTTGTGGTTGCAAACGTCACTATTTTAACGGACTTTGTTATTCTTGATATTCCCGAGGATGATAGTATGTCTATTATTCTTGGAAGACCTTTCCTTAATACTGCAGGGGCTATTATTGATTGCAACAAAGGCAATGTCACTTTTCATGTTAATGGCAATGAGCACACAGTACACTTTCCAAGGAAACAACCTCAAGTTTATAGTATCAACTCTATTGGGAAAATTCCATCGATTATATTTGGAGGTTTTGAATTTCCTCTCCCTACTGTCAAGAAAAAGTATGATATACCTATTATTGGGGATGTCCATATCCCCGTTGAGGTAACATAGTGTTATTCGAAATTTCTCCGGTTTCATGTTAATCGGAATGAGTTTGTTAACAAGACTTGATCAACCTTGTTAGTGGATTCTTTTTGATGAACATGAGATGGACGAAACTAGAAGCACAACCTTCTGTACCCTCTTTATATTTTCTGTTATTTAGTAGAAATAAAGTAAAATAGTATTTTTTTCTGTCTGTTCCCTGATTTATCCGTACAAATATAAAAATATCCTGAAAATAAAAGTCCTCAGAATGCCATGCCAATTTAATATGATTTTTCGGGAATATTTGGGGATTTACTGTGCAAAAATTACCACAGGGGGAGCTGCCACCTGGCCACGAGGGTGGAGGGCGCGCCCTACCCCCCTGAGCGCACCCCCTGCCTCATGGGCCCACGGTGGCCCTCCTCCACTTATCCCTGCACCCATCTTCTTCCTCTGCCTCACACAAACACGAAAAAGCAACTCAAGCACGAGTTCCAGCCCCTGTTGTTGTGATTCCCGATCTCCTTGCTCAAAGCACCTCTCGCAAAACTGCTTGGGGAGATTGTTCCTTGGTATGTGACTCCTCCATTGGTCCAATTAGTTTTTGTTCTAGTGCTCTATTCATTGTAAATTTATGCTGCATAGGTGACCATGTTCTTGAGCTTGCATGACAAATTCATATGGTCCCAAGTAGTTCTAATGCTTGATTTAGGCTCTAGACACTTGTGGGAGTAGTTGATATCAATTTTATTGAAGTTGGTTCACTTTTATTTGAAGTTACTAAAAATTTCAGAAATTTTTTCAGAGGAAACATTATGTTTAGGAGGATGTTCCAAGGTGGTTCTTCAAGGAAACAAGGTCCCAGGCTTGCAATGCGCGATGCTGACGAGGAACCACCAAGAGACGCTCCTGTTAGGCCCTGTGAATGGCCTTCGGAAAATTTTATGGATCAAGCGGGAATTAAAGAAGAATTCAACGCATATATACGGAATGCCGGTCTTGAGGACTTTGAAGCTGACAAATGCCCCCAGTACCATGATCTCACAAGTTCATTTGTGAGGAGGTTTGAGTTTTCATCTTCGCGTAATTCTCCTTCAGTCATGTTTGACCTTTATGACAAATCTTATACCATGGACTTAGAGGATTTCACTTTTGCTTGCAAACTTCCATCTTGGGGTAGTGTCAGGGATCCCCCTAAATCTGAGTATAGAGACTTTCTTGCTAAAATAACTGTGGGGGAATCTAGAGATATAACGCAAGTCACTATAGGGAGCATTCACTTTCCTGCTATACATTATTTTGCTCTCTTTATATGTAGAAGCATTAATGCTAAGGATGAAGCATGTCACATGTGTGCCCCTGATCTCAGCATTCTCAGAAGTGCTGTGTTACGAGACCAATCTTATCATATGGGAGCCATTGTAGCTCGCAGGTTGCACCATAATAGACATAACGGAGATTTCTTTGGAGGAATTTATGCAACCCGCTTAGCTAATTTTCTTGAGATAGACATTCGAGAGGGTGATATGGAGTTACCCTCTACTTATTTGGATTTTGATTCTATGGTTTCCCACCAGTTTGTTGAGAGGACTGAACCACCTCTCCAGTATCGACTAATCTTTAACAAACGACATGTAGTCCATATTACTCTTCCTGCTCCTGCCTTCTTTGATTCTCAGACAAAAGGAAGATACATTATTACCAGAGAGGAGGCAGATGAGTACGAGAGAAGAGCGGAGGCAGCTCGATGCTACACTGCAGCTCAAGAGGCGATAGCCGCTGCATCGCAGTATGACCCCAGCTTCACCTACGGGCATCCGCCAGGTTATCCTTGGCAATAGACCAACTTAGGCCAAAAGCCTAAGCTTGAGGGAGTACGTATTTCCCACCGACATTACATTCATGTTTACACACACTCATTGCTAGATGTCGGTGCTCATACTCTTTCACTGTAATATCCATGCTAGATTACTATCTTTTTCCTGCTTTCTTCTTATGTGTTTAATAAACCTTAAGAAAAAGGAAAAAAGTGGTAGTAGTTTATTTCTTTGCTGTAGTAATTAAAAAGGAAAATCCAAAAATATTTCCCGTTCTTCTTTTGCTTGTTGGGAGCTTTCCCGTGTAAATAGTTTTATTTTTTTCTTTTCTTTGGGGGTCAGTAGGAGAAGACCATGATTAAATTGTTGAAGTGGCTCTTACATGCATCATTTTTAATTTAACCAAGAGCCCATATTGCCTTGTCTTCTCCGGTTTATTGAATGCTCGCAGATTCCAGCTTAGTCCAATGCACGTGCACTCCTATTATTATTCACATTGTTCGGTCGTGCAAGTGAAAGTCAATAATGATGATATATGAAGGACTTATTGGGATGAGAAAAGTTGGTATGAACTCGACCCCTCTTGTTTTTGTAAGTATGATGATTCATCATTCTTGAGTCGGCTATTATGAAGTAAGCATATTTGCAATGACGTTTAGGGATTATAGTTGCTTGTGCCATGCTTAATTAGCTATGAGTTATAATGGTCTACCTTGCGTGCCAACATGTTATTAGAATGATTATGATGTGGTATGATGGGATGGTATCCTCCTTTAAATGAATTGAGTGACTAGACTTGGCACATGTTCACGCATGTAGTTGAATCAAATCAACATAGCCTTCATGATATTTATGTTCATGGTAGATTATATCCTACTCATGCTTGCATTCGGTGTAAATTAGTTTTAATGCATGTTTATGACTGTTGTCGCTCTCTCAGTTGGTCGCTTCCCAGTATTTTGCTAGCCTTCACTTGTACTAAGCGGGAATACTGCTTGTGCATCCAATCCCTTAAGCCCCAAAGTTATTCCATACGAGTCCACTATACCTTCCTATATGCGGTATTTACCTGCCATTCCAAGTAAATTTGTATGTGCCAAACTCTAAACCTTCAAATAATTATTCTGTTTTGCATGCTCGAATAGCTCATATGTCAACTAGGGCTGTCCTTATCTTCCGTGTTAGGCGGGTTATTCTCATGAGGAGTGGACTCCGCTCCTCATTCACGAGAAAATGGCTGGTCGCTGGGATGCCCAGTCCCATGCTTTATGTGAACTAAATCAAAATAATTGCAAACAAAACTCCCCCTGGGACCTGTTGAATGTTGGAAGCACTCGTTGTTTCGAGCAAGCCATGGATTGATGCTTGTGGAGGAGGGGGAGTATAAACTTTACCATTCTGTTTGGGAACCGCCTATAATTTGTTTAGCATGGAAGATATCGTCATCTCTTAGTTGTTATGTTGACAATGAAAGTATGTCGCTCAAAATATAATTTATCTCTATTTCAAAACCGAGCTCTAGCACCTCTACAAATCCCTGCTTCCCTCTATGAAGGGCCTATCTATTTACTTTTATGTTGAGTCATCATCCTTCTTATTAAAAAGTACCCGCTGGAGAGCACACTGTCGTTTGCATTCATTATTATTGGTTTATATTGGGTATGACTTGACTGGATCTCTTTTACCATGAATTACAATGTTTAGTCAGTCCTTGATCTTTAAAGGTGCTCTACATTTATGTTTTGCGGTCTCAGAAAGGGCTAGCGAGATACCATTTTGTTATATCATGTTATGATTATTTTGAGAAAGTGTTGTCATCCGAGTTTTGTTATTATAGCTCGCTAGCTGATGATGCTATTGATATGAGTAATTGTGAGACCTTTGTGTTATTGTTAGTATGGTTAGTTCATAATATTTGCTGAAACTTAAATGCTGGCTTTTCATGTTACAACAACAAGAGCAAATAGAGTTTGTAAAAGTCTTTCTTTTTCTCTTTCAGTTTGTCAACTGAATTGCTGGAGGACAAGCAATGGTTTAAGCTTGGGGGAGTTGATACGTCTCCGTCGTATGTACTTTTCCAAACACTTTTGCCCTTGTTCTGGACTCTAACTTGTATGATTTGAATGGAACTAACCCGGACTGACGCGGTTTTCAGCAGAATTGCCATGATGTTGTTTTTTGTGCAGAAAATAAAAGTTCTCGGAATGACCTGAAACTCCATGGAATATCTTAGAAAAAATAATAAAAAATCCTTGCCAAATATGAAGACCAGGGGGCCCACACCCTGTCCACAAGGGTGCCCCCCCTCCTGGGCGCGCCCCTACCTCGTGGCCCCCCTGGAGACCCTCCGACGCCAACTCCAACTCAATATATTGGCTTTCAGGGAGAAAAAAATCAGGGAGAAGAAATCATTGCGTTTTATGATATGGAGCCGCCACCAAGCCCTAATCTCTCTCGGGAGGACTGATCTGGAGTCCGTTCGGGGCTCCGGAGAGGGGGATTCGTCGCTGTCGTCATCATCAACCATCCTCCATCACCAATTTCATGATGCTCACCGCCGTGCATGAGTAATTCCATCATAGGCTTGCTGGACGGTGATGGGTTGGATGAGATTTATCATGTAATCGAGTTAGCTTTGTTAGGGTTTGATCCCTAGTATCCACTATGTTCTGAGATTGATGTTGCTATGACTTTGTTATGCTTAATGCTTGTCACTAGGGCCCGAGTGCCATGATTTCAGATCTGAACCTATTATGTTTTCATGAATATATGTGAGTTCTTGATCCTATCTTGCAAGTCTATAGTCACCTACTATGTGTTATGATCCGGCAATCCCGAAGTGACAATAATCGGGACCACTCCCAGTGATGACCATAGTTTGAGGAGTTCATGTATTCACTATGTGCTAATGCTTTGTTCCGGCTCTCTATTAAAAGGAGGCCTTAATATCCCTTAGTTTCTAATAGGACTCCGCTGCCACGGGAGGGTAGGACAAAAGATGTCATGCAAGTTCTTTTCCATAAGCACGTATGACTATACTCGGAATACATGCCTACATTACATTGATGAACTGGAGCTAGTTCTGTGTCACCCTATGTTATGACTGTTACATGACGAACCACATCTGGCATAATTATCCATCACTAATCCGGTGCCTACGAGTTTTCCATATACTTGTTTTCGCTTATTTACTTTTCCGTTGCTACTGTTACAATCACTACAAAATAACAAAAACATTACTTTTGCTATCTTTACTTTTGTTACCGTTACCACCACTATCATATTAGTTTGCTACTAAACACTTTGCTGCAGATACTAAGTTTCCAGGTGTGGTTGAATTGACAACTCAGCTGCTAATACTTGAGAATATTCTTTGGCTCCCCTTGTGTCGAATCAATAAATTTGGGTTGAATACTCTACCCTCGAAAACTATTGCGACCCCCTATGCTTGTGGGTTATCATCAAACCATAGTGAAAATGAAACCAACGGAACGGGCTCAACGAAACAAAGAAGTAGGCTTTGGAATCACCTCATTTGGAGTTACGGTTAAAAAGATATGGATGTTTTCTGCCAGGGACCCATCTGTAATGAAAATCTTTTCTACCAGGGGCCTGAACAGAAAAAGTGAAAACGCAATCTGTGAAAATATGCTTTCACCTTACCCATAGGAAAAGTGGCGGGGCTGACGTGTGCGGGTCCCACGGGTGGGGCTCGTCACTTATCCACGTGGGCTGGGCTGGGTCAACGCCTGAGGGTCTGACCCCGGGGTCCCACGCGCAGGGGGCCCACGTGGCTCGTCTCCTTCTTCGTCCTCCTCCAACGCCCGATGAAGACAGAGGCGAGGCGAGTCCGAGACGCGTCGGCGATGAGCCCGACGACTCCGGGTGTCTCCGACCGAACCGGAAGCACCGGCGGCCTCGGGACGGAGGGCCGCACCCGCCTAGTGTAGCAGCTGCGCAGGGTAAAGGGCAGGGCGGCCATGCCCGCGACAATAGGGAGAAGGGGAGGCGGCGGCCGATCTTGGGAACGGCGGCCTGAAGCACACCGGCGAAGAATATAGGGGCTGGGGAGGGTCGCCGGAGCACGGGGAAGATGTGGGTGAGGTCAGGGAGTGGAGGGGTGGCTCGGGTCGACCGAATTTGAGCGGAGCACCGCGGCGAGGCTTCAGCCATGGGAGGGCAAGGAGAGCTTCTCCGGCTCGGGCTAGTGGCTAGGCAAGGTTTTGGGAGGAGGCAACGAGCTTGGGGCGATCGGGAGGCCTCAGGGCTGCTTAAATAGCCAAGGGGGAGAGGGAGCCAAGCTGGCGTCGCCGCGGACGCGTGCTCGCTTGCATGAGCTCGGAGGCAAACGACGAGGGAGGAGAAGTGGGGGCTCTCACGGGGCAGAGGAGGTCAAGGGGGCACAGGGAGGAAGACGACATCGACGAACGGATCCAAACCGCCACTATACGTCCGTGGGCATGCGGTGGTTTGCGTCGGCGAGGAAGCTGCCGGAGGGGGAGAGGGGTCCATCGGAAGGGCGACGACGCGGGCTACCTACTGGACATCATCACGGGCGCGGAGCCGACGAGAGGGGGAGGGGATCCAGCACAAACAACCACTGGACGCGCTCATAGCATGCCAAAACGGTGGTCACCACGAGTGCTGGCATGTGTGGGAGGCAAACAGCTGGCAAATGTTGTCTAGTGGTAAGTCCGTCGAAGGTGAGTTTCAACTGAGGTGGTAGCTCGGTTAAAACTATTATGGTTAAATGGTTATTACCCTCTGAAGTTTACTGCAGTAAACTTCATCAGCTCAGTGTGGTCAACAGGGATATGCTATGGGCCAAATACGTTGTCTGGGGTGTTTAGCTAAGGAGGGACTATGATCCTGGAGGTTTTGAGGGGAAATGGCCCAAGATAAATCATAGTTGCTTCACAACTGCATATTTGGTCCAGAAATGAAGATCAGCAAGAAGCACTCACATGGAGTGTTCAATTGGGCTAATATGAGTCATTTGGTCATATGATGATGCTCACCAAGTATCATTCCATTTGGCAAAGCCAACATGGTACTTGCTTCACAAACATCTCCTCGGGACAGAAACTTAGAATAATTATGGTGATCAAATGGCTCAATGAAATGATGCCAAAATGGGTGGAGAGATGTTTTAAGGGTAGAAGAATGATCTGGTAATTTATCAGGATTTTTGAAGCAATATAAAATATGCTTGCTTCACAACCTGAAAATAATGCCAGAATCAAAGATTGGCTCATGTGCTCACATAGATGATTGGATGGGGCTGCAAATGGGTGGAAGGGGTTAATATGAGCACATTAAGGAGTGTGCAAAATTTCAGCTCATTTGGGTACTCCTAGCTAGTACTTCCTTCACAAAGCCTTCTGTTTGACAGAAACTTTGAAAATTCACTGAGGAAGATTGGCTAGGCAAATAAATTTGAACTTGTGCATGGGGCAATTATTTGGACATATAAGCATGCCCAAGGAGTTGTGGAGCAATCAAGAAAAGATAGGTGTCACTTCCTTCGCAGAAAACCACACTGGACAGAAATGAAGAATAATTATTGGGGAATTATTTTTGAACATGGGAATGAAAAGTTTTGCCATATTTGATCAAGATATGACCCAAACAATTTACGAGAATTATTTGGGAATTTTTGGAGTGAGGGAAATATAGGTTGCTTCACAACCTAGGGCAATTTGAGTTATTCCTTTAATAGAAAAGGAATATTCCCAATAAAACAATATTGGGATTTGGTCAAAGGATGGAAATGACAGGGTCTAGAGAAAGATTTTTGAAAGGCAAGCCACTCTGTAAACAAAGAAGAGGGCATCTTCTTCAGTTTCCAAACCACAAAGCCACGAAAAAGAAAAACTCAGGCAAAAACCTCGGAAAAACAAAAGAAAAAGAAAGGGCCAAAAATCAGGCTGTCACAAACCTTACCCCCTTAAATAAATCTCATCCTCGAGATTTGGTTGCTCAGGGAACTAGTATGAATATTCTGACTTAAGGAAACCGTTTCCAACTCGGGTATCCTTTTTTCCTTTATTGTTGTTCCCACTAAATTTTTATCTGACTGGCCCTGGGTAGTTTTACTCACTGTATCCACCTTCTGACAGATCTTACCTTGCTTGTTCATGCTTATATAGGCTCCAATTTCTTTTAAGATCTGCTGACTAGCTGAGTGTGATTTCATTATCACGACTGAAATATAGGCTCGTCTCACAAATCCAATAAGTGATTTCCGCTAGGTGTGCCACCCGACACTGGCAACCTTTCATGTAATGATGATCAAAATTTTCTGATGGAAACTCAAGCTCTGACTCATTGCATTGGGTTTCTCCACTAAATGCAGGTCCTTTGGGTTCCAAACAGTGAGTTAAAACATAACCGTTTCCTGAAAGATTCTGACTTATCGCAGAAGTTTCTGAATCATCTTGACCGGTTCCACTGTCGTGAGTATCGGATCCGTACCAAATATTTGATTGTCTCCTGTCACGGCCAGCATAAAGGGTCTGGCCTGTATGATAATATCTGCAGACTTGACTGACGATGGTTCTGACGGAAATTTTTTGTTCACGACAGGCGATCCTGATGATTCATATAAGTGAGGACTCAAACTTCCAGACTGTTATTCCTCATGCTGAATGACTTGTAAGATCTTGGTGGTATGCTCATTGCGTATATATGAGGACCTAATTCCGAGACAGACGTGTATTCTGATTGATTCTTGATTCTGACCAAAATGTTGCGGATCTGATTCTTGGGATTCACTGCCATATGCTGTCAATTCACAGTGTACTACCTTGTACCAATGTCTTACTGTGGAATATTTGCTGGCTTGTGCTCGAAACTTTCATCGGACAGCTTGCTGAAGAAGACTAGGTATCGTGCTTCAGAAGCTTACCCCCTTAAAGACTTTGCTGGGGAAAGACTCAGTACCTTATGCCGGAAGCTTTTGCGGTTGCTTACTGAAGAAGACAGAGTACCTTGCACGGGGAATCATCCACTATCATACTGAGGAATATAGATGAATCTTGCCTTGGAAGCTTCTCTGGTATCTTGCGAGGGAAAAGTGGGTTGATTACACCAGAAACTTCTTATTGTGATATGCGGACCGATTTCGACATATACATACCATCTTAATATTTCTGATGTTGATTTCTTGTATGAAACAGGGTTTTACTGGACTATTTTCCTTTCCGAGTATACGCCATATTTTTGTTTGCTTCGAGGTACATCGGGTTCCAAAATCATCCTCAATAAAAATTAAACTTGTATCTGAGCCATAACTTTGATAATATTCTGTCAACCTTGCACACAATTTATCTTCTTGCTGATTTAATCATTTTGTTGTGATGAGTGCACGCTAATGCAAACTTGATACTGATGGTCCATCCAGGATTCCTTTTGCATCCAGCCAAGATATTCCCAATTTCACTACAGTCAGCTGACAACTCCATTCTGTATAGCTGGGTTTCCAAATATATGCATTTCTTGCTGACTCTTCGGGTCCGGTGTCGGCTAACGAGCAACTTTAATAGGGGAAAAATTTGTATCACTGAAGGCCCAAAGAAAAGAACAACAGAAACGACTAAAACAAAAGCACACAAGCATTCTACTAATATAACTAATCAAGCAATCATCACATAGTACTGCTACTCACACAAATGCATGCCTACTTAAGCACACCAATTACGCGGAATCTCCGGTTCTACGATCTAGCATGCTGTGACGATGTGCACGAGGATGAATAAATGTGTGGAAGAATTGGTGTAAACATTGCTACATCAAGTGCTAGCTTAGCCAGGTGGCAACCTGAACTAGCTCAGAGGCGAGGACGCACTCGGTAATCATGTAGTGGGACACGAAGGTCGCAACCACATTATTATCAAGCAGACGGAAAAAGATCCGTACTCGTCCAAGAAATAGGATAGCAAGGTAAAACTGAGGCTGCTGACATTGCCCTTCCTTGATAACTAAGATCATTAAGGGTTGCCAACATGAGAAAATAAAATAACGATCCGGGATAGAAGCATGTCCATCACCGAAATGATAGACGGGACTGAAGGAAAGACATCGGTGCGATACCTGAGCACCATTTTTGCAAGGAGTGTTGGGATCACTTGGCATCACTCTGCTGGGACATAAATGACACCAAACACTGAAAGAAAAAGGGACTGGAGAAATGCAAAGGTTGAGCTATAGTGGATCCAAACCGATGCTAGCTACACTCACCAGATAAACCATTAGCGACTAAATAATAATCTATATGCTTGCTATGCGACAAATAAATGCAGCAATCAAGTGCAACAAACCAACTAGGGTCTATACTACCGCTTTCTAACATTCGCGCGGTCTAGGGCGTCCTACAGCCAGACCTGCTCTGATACCAAGCCTGTGGCACCCCGGCTCAGAGAAAATCAGAACACCCCGTATTCCAGCCCAGAGATCGAGGAGAAGTCTTCTGGAATATGGCACTGCTTAGCATAGAACAAACCAGCTTTCTATTATTACACGAATATGATTACAAGGTCTCCGATATTACAATGAATAACATCGGTACGGCGACACTACGCCATCCTCAGTTGCTCTATGCAAGCAGCAGAACAACACGATGCAGCGGAAGAACTCTAGCAGTAGAACAGCGACGACGGTGGTGAACTCCACTCCGCAGGGACTCTGGCTGGAACACTTATCCTAACTCACACGAACGGAAACCACAACAAGCAAGCAATCAAATCCGGCATGAACTACAAACTGGCATGACACGCCAGGTCAGTACATTGAATGTACTTGCAAGCTCACAATAAACCAGAAGCATTCAAAACAGGTAATAGCATGGCAATTACAAGTTAAACATGAATTAACATGAGATCATCAGAATAACATGGCATGGCCAACATAAACATGATATAGCTAACACAACATGAACATATTAATCCAACAATACTAGCATGCAACATGATGACACTATATGCACCACTTATACTGCTCGGGTTACTTCGTAAACAATAGATGCATTACTTACCAACCTCGGACATCACACGATCATCTCATGATCAAATCAAGCTTGGTATAAACAATACCGTAGCGTTCAGTAAATGACCACAAGGAGCTTGACCTTTACCCACGATTCTCGTACAACATCACGAATATACAACAACTTGGTATCCTCGATACCACCGTGATCCTTTCGGCGATCACAACCCGACCAACACTTGGCCCCAAATCGTGATCCTTACGGCGATCACAACCAACTCATCTCATCGTTATTAAGCACATTATTCTTATTACTGTTGACTCATGGTGTGACCTACTTTCGACCTGGGCCCTTATCCGCGGGCGCGGCTATCGATAGATTTAATATACACTATGTAGAGGTTAGTACACTATACCCACACTATGGAACTCATGGCCTCGCACTCCCATTCGGGTGGACCAACGGCGTTCCGACAAAACCGTCCTACTGGCATGACACTCTCCCGGCCACTCCGACTAAGTCCCCATCGAGCTAGTCCTGGGTGGCCCCGTTTCTACCTCCAAACACAACGACCACCGTCATGGCCCATCCCACACGGGGACACGGATCCAAAAAAACTCAACAATGGGCACACAAGGTTATGCTTGATTACCGGGCTAGGTTACAACACGCCCATAACCTTCCCTCGTTGGAGGCACCGGCGAGAGGCACGACAATAGACCTAGTTAGGACCGTCCCATACCGGTAAGCGTGGTTGCACTGGTCAGCATCGATTCAACGGCACCATGACTCAGCCAAGAGTTGTTCAAGTTCAATTTAATCCGGTTAAATTGAATGCAAATATGCTGAGCCATGATAAAATGCATGAACATGATATCAACATAATCATGAAAGTATCACATAACTATCACCATGTCAACAATAAATCATATCCACTGAGCATGGCATACTGACTAGCATGACCATCACAAACATCAACATGTACTACTAGCAAGTATAAACATATGAAAGGAAATACTAGCAGGTAGAACATGATAATAGAGTACAAGACAACATAGCACAAAAGTGAACATGGAAATCTAAACATCACCGGGACAACGGTAACCATCTTTTCAACAAGCAAACATTTATTAAAGATTCAAGTTGAAAACCATGGCTAATGCATGACTATCATGCAAGTGGGTATTGTGGCTTGCCTGGGGATGAAGAAGGCACCGGGGAGAAGTGCGGTGAAGCCGCGGAAAGATTTGCCGGAAACAGTTCTCTCTCGGAGGGGGTTGTTTATGTGCAAAGGCAAAAAGGTCATTTTCACAGTGTCAAACCATAGTGAAAATGAAACCAACAGAACGGGCTCGACGAAACTAAGTAGGCTTTGGAACCACCTCATTTGGAGTTACAGATAAAAAGATATGGATGTTTTTCTGCTAGGGACCCATCTATAATGAAAATCTTTTCAACCAGGGGCCTGAACAAAAAACGTGAAAATGCAATCTGTGAAAATACACTTTCACCTTATCCATAGGAACAGTGGCGGGGCTGACGCGTGCGGGTCCCACGGGTGGGGCCCGTCACTTATCCACGTGGGCTGGGCTGGGTCAACGCCTGAGGGGCTGACCAAGGGGTCCCACGCGCAGGGGGGGGGGCACCTGGCTCGTCTCCTTCTTCGTCCTCCTCCAGTGCCCGATGAAGACAGAGGCGAGGCGAGGCCGAGACGCGCCGGCGATGAGCCCGACGACTCCGGGCGTCTCCGGCCGAACCGGAAGCACTGGCGGCCTCGGGACGGAGGGCGGCACCCGCCTGGTGCAGCAGCTGCGCAGGGTAAAGGGCATTGCGGCCATGCCCGCGGCAACAGGGAGAAGGGGAGGCGGCGGTCGATCTTGGGAACGACGGCCTGAAGCACTCCGGCGAAGAATGGAGGGGCTGGGGAGGGTCGCCGGAGCACGGGGAAGATGTGGGTGAGGTCAGGGAGTGGAGGGGTGGCTCGGGTCGACTGAATTTGAGCGGAGCACCGCGGCGAGGCTTCGGCCATGGGAGGACAAGGAGAGCTTCTCCGGCTCGGGCTAGTGGCAAGGCAAGGTTTTGGGAGGAGGCAACGAGCTTGGAGCGATCGGGAGGCCTCAGGGCTGCTTAAATAGCCAAGGGGGAGAGGAAGCCGAGCTCCGCGGACACGTGCATGAGCTCGGAGGAAAACGACGAGGGAGGAGAAGTGGGGGCTCTCACGGGGCAGAGGAGGCCAAGGGGGCGCAGGGAGGAAGACGAGAGCGACGAACGGATCCAAACCGCCACTATACGTCTATGGGTGCGCGGCGGTTTGCGTCGGCGAGGAAGCTGCCGGAGGGGGAGAGGGGTCCATCGGAACAGCGACGATGCGGGCTACCTACTGGACATCATCACGGGCGCGAAGCCAACGAGGGGGGGGGGGTCCAGCACAAACAGCCACTGGACGCGCTCATGGCATGCCAAAACGGTGGTCACCACCAGTGCTGGCATGTGTGGGAGGCAAGCAGCTGGCAAATGTTGTCTAGTGGTAAGTCCGTTGAAGGTGAGTTTCAACTGCGGTGGTAGCTCGGTTAAAACTGCTATGGTTAAATGGTTATTACCCTCTGAAGTTTACTGCAGTAAACTTCATTAGCTCAATGTGGTCAACAGGGATATGCTATGGGCCAAATAAGTTGTTTGGGGTGTTTAGCTAAGGAGGGACTATGATCCTGGAGGTTTTGAGGGGAAATGGCCCAAGATAAATCATAGTTGCTTCACAACTGCATATTTGTCCAGAAATGAAGATCAGCAAGATGCACTCACATGGAGTGTTCAATTGGGCTAATATTGGGCAAATCTGAGTCATTTGTTCATATGATGATGCTCACCAAGTATCATTCCATTTGGCAAAGCCAACATGGTACTTGCTTCACAGACATCTCCTCTGGAAAGAAACTTGGAATGATTATGGTGATCAAATGGCTCAATGAAATGATGCCAAAATGGGTCGAGAGATGTTTTAAGGTTAGAATTTATCAGGATTTTTGAAGCAATATAAAATATGCTTGCTTCACAACCTGAAAATAATGCCAGAATCAAAGATCTGCTCCTATGCTCACATAGATGATTGGATGGGGCTGAAATGGGCGGAAGGGGTTAATATGAGCACATTAAGGAGTGTGCAAAATTTCAGCTCATTTGGGTACTCCTAGCTAGTACTTCCTTCACAAAGCCTTCTGTTTGACAGAAACTTTGAAAATTCACTGAGGAAGATTGGCTAGGCAAATAAATTTGAACTTGTGCATGAGGCAATTATTTGGACATATAAGCATGCCCAAGGAGTTGGGGAGCAATCAAGAAAAGATAGGTGTCACTTCCTTCACAGAAAACCACACTGGACAGAAATGAAGAATAATCATTGGGGAATTATTTTTGAACATGGGAATGAAAAGTTTTGCCATATTTGATCAAGATATGACCCAAATAATTTATGATAATTATTTGGGAATTTTTGGAGTGAGGGAAATATAGGTTGCTTCACAACCTAGGGCAATTGGAGTTATTGCTTTAATAGAAAAGGAATATTCCCAATAAAAGAATATTGGGATTTGGTCCAAGGATGGAAATGACAGGGTCTAGAGAAAGATTTGGGAAAGGCAAGCCACTCTGGAAACAAAGAAGAGGGCATCTTCTTTAGTTTCCAGACCACAAAGCCACGAAAAAGAAAAACTCATGCAAAAAACCCGGAAAAACAAAAGAAAAAGAAAGGGCCAAAAATCAGGCTGTCACATCATGTCATGGTTGATGCACTTGCCAGTGGATTCCATTTCTTCTTGGTCGGATGTGTGTCATGAGTTTGTTGGCGCCTTCACCGGAGGCCATCAAGCTCATGGCCAGGTGAGTGATCTGCCTATCATACCCTAGAAGGAAGGGGAAACTCTACGCAAGTACATCCAGAGGTTTAGTCGGGTGCAGTACAACATCCCAGACGTTCACCCCCCGCCGTGATTAGCGTGTTCCACCAGAACGTGCGCAACTGCAAGATGCGTGAAGAGCTGGCGATGAACAAGGTCAAGGATGTGGCCAAACTCTATGTTCTGGCTGACAGGTGCGCCCGGGCGGAGGAGGGGAGGAAGTACCCCGGTGAAGATGCCGGTGCGGAAACTGACTCCACAGAGGACACCGCCACCCCAGTGAAGAAGGGTCGGCGTCGTAACAGAAAGCACAAGGCCAAGACTGTGCTTGCCGTCGAGGGATCCGACGACACCGGCACTTCCAAAAATGCCAAGGCAAGTGACCCCGATAAGGAGTTTGCCGGGTGTGCCGCTTGCCGGGCCTTGGCAGCTACTGACAAGCCGGGAAGTTCCGACAAGAAGTATTGCAAGATCCACCGCACCAAGGGCCATGGTCTCCAGAACTGCCGACAGGTTGAGCTGCATGCTGAGAAGCAAAAATCTGAGTACAAGAGGCGGGACAAGGAGAACGGCCAGGACGATGCTGGAGGGTCCGGCAAGAAGCATGGCGACCAAGGGGGCCGCCGCAGCAAGTATAATCAACAGGAGAGGCCCGCCCGGGGCCGCGATAAGAAACGAGAAGACAATGATCGAGATGAGGATGACGAGTCCGGTGACCATGAGTTCCAGAAGGCAACAGAGGCCATGTGCATTGACGGTGGCGCCTTGCTGCCCGCCTCTCACCGCCAGCTCAAGCAGTGGGCGCGGGAGATTGCGGCGGCGGAGCCATCGATCGACGATCGGAAGCCACTAAAGTGGTCCAGCACGCCTATCATCTTTGACACCGAGGACCACCCTGATCGCACAACAGCAGTCAGGTGCTTGCCGTTGTTGGTTTCACCAACAATATGCAACCTCAAGGTGACAAAGATGCTAGTCGACGGTGGGGCCGGTCTAAACTTGATCTCGCCTATCGTGATCAAAAGGCTGCAGATTCCCGATGGAGACCTCGAAGAAACGGGCACGTTTCAAGGGGTCAACCTAGGAAGAAGCCAGCCAAAGTGAAAGATCACGCTGCCCGTGACATTTGGAAGTGAGTTCAATTACAGGACGGAGAGAATTTTCTTTGATGTAGCCGAGATCCCCTTGCCTTACAACGGGATCCTCGGCCGCCCGACACTAGCCAAGTTCATGACAGCGTCGCATTACGCCTACAACATGCTGAAGATGCGAGGGCCGATGACCATCATCACCGTCCCCTCCGACAAGAAAGATGCGTTGATCCACGCCGATCAGATTTACCGACTAGCAGTTGCAGCAACTGCCGCTAAGGTACTTGCCCCTGCCGCTGAAGCCCCAGGAGGAAAGAATACCGGCAAGACCTCTCGCACCCACTCCGGCAAGCGCACCTCTTCGGAGTGCTGTGCTCCCATCAAGGACGTGCCAGAGAGCTCCACCGGCAAGAGCAAGAAGTCCAGAGTTGGAGCACCAGAGACCAAGAGGGTGTCCGTCAAGGAGGACGACACGGGAGGGGCTTTCACTATAAGCTCCTCCCTAGATAGCAAATAGGAAGGCGAGCTCATCGCTTTCCTACGGGCGAATGTTGATGTGTTTGCATGGCAAGCATCCGACATCCCTAGCGTTCCCAGGGAAGTGATTTATCACCATCTTGTTGTCTGTCCTCATGCACGGCCTGTCAAGCAGAAGGCCAGGAAGCAAGCTCTAGAGAGGCAGGAGTTCATCACGGAAGAGATCAGAAAGCTAGAGGCAGCAGGTTTGCTGAGAGGAGTACTCCATCCGACGTGGTTGGCCAATCCGGTGGTGGTGCAGAAGGCAAATGGGAAATGGAGGCTGTGTATTGACTACACAGACATCAATAAGGCTTGCCCGAAAGACCCCTTCTCATTGCCGCGCATCGACCAGATTGTTGACTCCACGGCCGGGTGTGACCTGTTGTCTTTCCTCGATGCCTACTCAGGATACCATTAGATTTTCATGACAAAAGAAGATGAGGAGAAGACATCATTCATCACCCCATGTGGCACGTATTGCTTTCTACGGATGCCTTTCGGGTTAAAGAGTGCTGGCTCAACCTTCGCGAGAGCAGTCCAAATTGGTTTTGAGCCCCAGCTACATAGAAATATGGAAGCTTATATGGATGACATAGTGGTCAAAACCAAGGACAAGGTAACACTTGTACAAGATTTAGAGGAGACATTCACGAATCTGCGCAAGATCAATCTCAAGCTGAACCCTGAGAAGTGTGTTTTCGGCGTGCCATCCGGCAAGCTCCTCGGGTTCTTTGTGTCGCAATGGGTGATTGAGGCGAATCCCGACAAGATCAAGGCCATCAAGCAGATTGAGGCACCCAAGCGGATCAAGGATGTGCGTCAGCTCACTGGCTGTGTTGCCGCCATGAGAAGATTCATCTCCAAGTCCGCTGAGCGTGCCCTTCCCTTTTTCAAAATCTTGATAAAGGCATGCCCAATGGAGTGGACCCCAGTGGCCGAGGCAGTGTTGCAGGATTTGAAGAAGTACCTCTCCTCCACGCCGATACTAGTTGTGCCTAAACCACAAGAGCCGTTGCTGCTGTATCTAGCAGCGATGAATCAAGTGGTCAGTGCTGCACTAGTGGCACAGATGGAGGTCGACAAAGAGATAGTAGCGACGACAGGTTTGGTGGATGATGAGTCGAAGCTCCCCCCGGCAGGGCCCGGTCCCGTCAGGGCGGGGCACCCGGCAGAATCTGATACCATCAAGACATGGCCTACGAAACCAGGTGAAGTGGTGCAGAAGAAGAAGATGACGCAACACCTGGTTTACTTTGTCAGCTCCCTCTTGCAGGGGGCTAGGTTAAGGTACTCTAATGTGCAGAAATTGCTCTTCGGCCTTCTTATGGCCTCGAGGAAGTTGCGTCATTACTTCCAAGCCCACGAGATCACCGTTGTGACCCGCCTCCCGTTGCAACAGATACTGCATAACCCAGATGCAACGGGGAGGATTGTGGAATGGGCCTTGGAGCTGTCAAGTTTTGGTCTGAAGTTTTAAAGTACCTCGACGATCCAGAGCAGAGTTTTGGCGGAGTTCATTGCAGAATGGACCTCGACGCCCGACGAAGAGATCCAGGAGACCATTCTCCCCAGCAAGGAAACAAGTCGCAACTGGATTATGTACTTTGATGGGGCTTTTTTGCTGCAAGGCGCTAGTGCTGGTGTGCTGCTTGTCGCACCCATCAGAGAGCACCTCAAGTATGTCATCCAGATGCACTTTCCCAGGGAGATGTCAACGAACAACACTGCCTAATACGAGGGATTGCTTGCCGGTCTCAGGACCGCGGCAGACCTCGGTGTCAAAAAGCTCATCGTCAGGGGTGATTCATAGCTTGTCGTCAAGCAAATCAACAAGGATTATCAAAACCCGTTGATGGAAGCTTACGTAGATGAAGTGAGCAAACTGGAGGAGCACTTTGACGGGATACAGGTGGAGCATGTCCCCCGAATGGAGAATGACATTGCCGACTACCTATCGAAGCATGCTGCCCTCAAGCTACCTGTGGAACCAGGTACTTTTGTGCTTCGGTTAACTCAACCATCCATTGAACCGTCAACGGAGCAGAGCAAGCGGAGGAGATTAGGCCCCGGCAAGTAGTTCCCCACCGAGCTCCCTGAAGCTGCTAGCGAAGATATAGCCGTGGATGTCGATCCTACCGTGGGGCAACCGACTTTGGCAGGGCCTCAGGCCATGGTCGTAGAGATGGCTGCTCCCGTGGCAGAGGAGATGCCTTTAGTCATTGCCGTCGAGCCCCAGGCCCCAGCTTGGGCACATCACATCGTCCAATTCCTCCAGACAGGGGAACTTCCTGAGGAGCAGGAAGAAGCAGAGAAAGTAGCCCGTCGGTTTGCCATGTATTAGTTTGTTGACAATGTTTTGTACAGAAAACGACCAAACAGTGTGAAGTTAAAGTGCATCCCCCGGGAGGAAGGACTGGAGCTGTTGGCAGAGATACATGGAGGCGTATGTGGCTCCCACATAGGGTCGAGGGCCCTTGTCGGCAAGGCTTTCCGGCAAGGCTTCTTCTGGCCCACAGCCCTCCACGATGCAACGAGACTAGTAACCAAGTGCTAAGCGTGTCAGTTCCATTCAAAGAAGCTTCACCAGCCAGCTCAAGCCCTTCAAACCATTTCTCTCTCCTGGCCCTTCTCGGTCTGGGGGCTCGACATACTGGGTCCTTTCCCTCGCGCTGTCGGGGGCTTTGAGTACTTGTACGTTCCAATCGACAAGTTCACAAAGTGGCCTGAGGTGGAAGCAGTGAGGAAGGTGACAACGCAGTCATCCATCAAGTTCCTCAAGGGGCTAGTTTGCCATTTTGGTGTGCCAAACAGGATCATCACTGACAATGGAACACAGTTCACAAGCCACACCTTCATGCAGTACATCGAGGATCTCGGCAGCAAGGTATGTTTTGCTTCCGTGGCACACCCATGAAGCAACGACTAAGCAGAGAGGGCGAATGCTAAAGTTCTATGAGGCTTAAGAACGAAGACCTTTGATAGGCTGCGCAAGAGTGGAAGGTGCTGGATTGATGAGTTGCCAACGATTCTTTGGTCGATCAGGATGACGCCAAATCAAGCCACCGGCCAGACACCCTTTGCCCTGGTTTATAGGGCAGAGGCAGTTCTCCCCACGGAACTCATATATGGGTCACCTCGAGTGCTCACTTACGATGAGCTTGAGAAAGAGAGATAGCGGCAAGATGACGCGACACTCCTTGAGGAAGACCGTCTTCGGGCGGCTGTGAGAGCAGCACGCTACCAGGAAGCCTTGCGCCGCTACCATAGCCGCAAGGTGCATGCCCAAAGCTTTGAGGAAGGCGACCTTGTTCTTTGGCGCGTTCAGTCGGCCAAGAATTCCAACAAGTTGACGCCAAAGTGGGAAGGCCCTTATCGGGTAATATGAGTCACCAGGCCCGACGCAGTCCGCCTGGAGACCGAAGATGCCATTCCAGTAAGCAACTCCTGGAACATTGAACATCTTCGCAAGTTTTACCCATAAGGCGCAGCTTGCCGGGCCTCCCAGCAAGCCACCTTTTGCACGAGCCTTGCCAGTAGGGCATGCAACCCTCTGTACAAAGCTAGGCGCAGACCCTGAGCATAAATAAATGAAGTGCTGGCGCCCTAAGTTATAGCATGCATGCTATGTTAAGTCTCTCCCTCAGTTAGGGTTGATAGTGCTTAGCTGCGACTAACCCCTAGCATAGAGGTCGAGTCTGCGTCTCTTTGTTCTTTTCCATCCTTTTCGGTTCACAGGATACATGAGCATCTCCGCTGAGCCATGTGGAAATGAGGAGAACAAGTTGGCGCTCCGGCCCCGACAAGCCAAGGTTGCCGGGGGCTGAAGATACAAGGATCCCACCCCGGCAAGCCAAGGTTGTCGGGGGGGGGGGACCGCAGATTCAGATAAGTTTTTCATCCCCTGTCTTGCATTCCCGTATGGAACTAGGGGCGTATGAAGCCTCATCTTGTTTCTAGGCTACCGTTCTCCCTTTTTCATGTACCCAAGGAATTAATTCCTAAGGCAGAAGCTGGTTGTAGCCGCGGCGGCAAGGAAACAAACGTGGGGCCTAACCCTACCTCACCATTGCCTCCACCGAAAGCATGAGTGCGGTTGAATGGAGTAAGGGAGTGGCAAAGCATGTTGCCGGGTGACGTTGTTTATATTGAAAATAATAAGGATTCGTTCCTTGGTATGGGCTTGGCTCACACACAAAGGACCCGACAAGCACCCTTTTTCATTAATACGTCCCATACAAGTACATATCATATGGAATGTAAACATGAGCAAGGGGATTACAAGTTTTAAATTCAACTAAGGCCCATGGGATTACAAGTTTAAAAAAAGATAAGATGCCCGTGATCCCTTTCTTGTCCCTCTCCTCAGGAAATGGAACAAGATAGCAAGGGGGCAAAAGAAGCGCCTAGGCGAGGTACGAGCAGCAGAAGACACCAAGAGGACATCCCGGCGGCCGTCCGGAAGGGGGCTGGTGATGATGGTGCCAGGAGAAGAGCTGGAAGATGAGGCAGCGAGCCGGCAATACGCTACGAAGGCGTCGGTGCCATCCTATTCCGACTTGACGGCCCTCCACCCGCCTTCTTCGCCTTCTCCGGCCTCCCTATGCCATCTGCCCAAGAAGGCGACCCCGAGAAGTTCAAGGAGCTGGCCCCACCAGGAGAGGGGGCCAGGTGCAAATGTTGCAGCTGCCGTCGCCGCCCAGGGACGGCAGGTCTGGCGCCTAGTCGTACCCGTCATCCTCCCGCCTAACACCCTCGTCGTCGCTGTTGCTGTCTTCCTCGTCACTCCCGCTCGTGGAAGAATCTTCATCATCGGAGGAGATCTCCACGCAGCACTTTAGGCGAGTCCCGAAGTCTTCAAAGACCTTGACGGAGAGCATGCCGTTCTCCATCAACTTGAAGTAGAGAACGAGCCCCGCTGCCAGGCTGTGGATGCGAGCGAAGGTCTTCCATCCGCGGCGGAGATACATGACATGAGGGGCTGGGAAGTCGACATTAACCCACGTGCCGCTATTCCCGCAGCCCCTTGATACTACCATTTTGCATCATGCTTTTATATCAATATTTATTGCATTATGGGCTATTATTTCACGTTATGTCACAATACTTATGGCTAGTCTCTCTTATTTTACAAGGTTTACCATGAAGAGGGGGAATGCGGGCAGCGGGGATCCTGGCTGGAAAAGGAGCAAATATTGGAAACCTATTCTGCACAGCTCCAAAAGTCCCGAAACTCCACGGAAGTCATTTTTGGATTTGATAAGAATTATTGGGCTAAGAAAGTACCTAAGGGGGGCCACACCCTGGCCAGGAGGTGGGGGAGCCCCCCCTACAGGGCGCCCCCTGTCTCCTGGGCCCCCCGGTGCCCATCTTCTGCTATATGAGGTGTTTTATCCTGGAAAAAAATCAGAGGCAAGCTCATGAGACGAAACTCCACCGCCACGAGGCGAAACCTTGGCAGAACCAATCTAGGGCTCCGACAGAGCTGTTCTGCCGGGGAAACTTCCCTCTGGGAGGGGGAAATCATCACCAACGATCCTCTCATCGGGAGGGGGTCAATCTCCATCAACATCTTCACCAACTCCGAACCCTAGTTCATCTCTTGTATCCAATCTTGTATCAAAACCACAAATTGGTACCTGTGGGTTGCTAGTAGTGTTGATTACTCCTTGTAGTTGATGCTAATTGGTTTACTTGGTGGAAGATCATATGTTCAGATCCTTTATGCATATTATTACCGCTCTGATTATGAACATGAATATGCTTTGTGAGTAGTTACATTCGTTCCCGAGGACATGGGAGAAGTGTTGCTATTAGTAGTCATGTCAATTTGGTATTCATTCGATATTTTGATGAGATGTATGTTGTCTCTCCTCTAGTGGTGTTATGTGAACGTTGACTACATGACACTTCGCCATTATTTGGGCCTAGAGGAAGGCATTGGGAAGTAATAAGTAGATGATGGGTTGCTAGAGTGACAGAAGCTTAAACCCTAGTTTATGTGTTGCTCCGTAAGGGGCTGATTTGGATCCATATGTTTCATGTTGTGGTTAGGTTTACCTTAATACTTCTTTTGTAGTTGCGGATGCTTGCAATAGGGGTTAATCATAAGTGGGATGCTTGTCCAAGTAAGGGAAGTACTGAAGCACCGGTCCACCAACATATCAAATTATCAAAGTACCGAACGCGAATCATATGAGAGTGATGAAACTAGCTTGACGATAATTCGCATGTGTCCTCGGGAGCGCTTTTCTCATTATAAGAAGTTGTCCAGGCTTATCCTTTGCTACAAAAACGATTGGGACACCTTGCTGCACCTTATTTACTTTCATTGCTTGTTACTCGTTACGAATTATCTTATCACAAAACTATCTATTACCAACAATTTCAGTGCTTGCAGAGAACACCTTACTGAAAACCGCTTGGCATTTCCTTCTGCTCCTCGTTGGGTTCGACACTCTTACTTATCGAAAGGACTATGATAGATCCCCTATACTTGTGGGTCATCAAGACTCTTTTCTGGCGCTATTGCCTGGGAGTGAAGCGCCTTTGGTGAGTGGAACTTGGTAAGGAAACATTTATATAGTCTGCTGAAATTTTCTGTCACTTGTTACTATGGAAACTAATCCTTTGAGGGGCTTGTTCGGGGTATCTTCGCCCCGACCAGTAGAGCAAAGAGTTGCTCCTCAACCTACTGAACCTACTGAAAATGTTTACTTTGAAATTCCTTTGGGTATGATAGAGAAACTGCTAGCTAATCCCTTTGCAGGAGATGGAACATCGCATCCCGATTACACCTTATCTTTGTGGATGAAGTTTGTGGATTATTTAAGCTTGCAGGTATTCCTGATGATGTTGTTAAGAGGAAGGTCTTCCCTTTATCTTTGAAGGGATATCCATTGACATGGTGTAGGCTATGTGATGATACGGGATCCTGGAACTATAAACGATTGAAGTTGGAATTTCACCAGAAGTTCTATCCTATGCATCTTGTTCACTGTGATCGTAATTACGTATATAATTTCTGGCCTCGCCAAGGAGAAAGCATCGCTCAAGCTTGGGGTAAGTCAATGTTATACTCATGCCCCACTCATGAGCTCTCAAGAGAAATGATTATTCAAAAAATTTATGCTCGGCTTTCTCTCAATGATCGCACCATGCTCGATACTTCCTGTGCTGGTTCTTATATGCTGAAGACTACTGAATTCAAGTGGGACTTATTGGAAAGAAGGAAACGCAACTCTGAAGATTGGGGTTCCGATGATGGTAAGGAGTCAGGTATAACACCTAAGTTTGATTGTGTTAAATCTTTTATGGATACCGATGCTTTTCGTGGATTTAGCGCTAAATATGGACTTGACTCTGAGATAGTAGCTTCTTTCTGTGAATCTTTTGCTTCTCACATTGATCTCCCTAAGGAGAAGTGGTTTAAATACAATCCTCCCATTGAAGTAAAAGTAGTTGCACCTATTACAGTTGAAGAAAAGACTATTACTTATAATGATCCTATTGTTCCTACTACTTATGTTGAGAAGCCACCTTTTCCTGTTAGAATAAAGGATCATGCTAAAGCTTCAACTGTTGTTCGTAAGAGTAATACTAGAACTTATACACCCCCTGAGAAAATTAAAGTTTAACCTAATATTGCTATGGTTACAGACCTCCTGGATGATAATATAGATGGGCATGTTATTTACCTCTGTGGTGAAACTGCTAATATAGTTAAACCATATGCTAAGATACATAGACTTGTTGTAGGCATGCCTGTTATTTCTGTTAAAATAGGAGATCATTGTTATCATGGCTTATGTGATATGGGTGCTAGTGCTAGTGCAATACCCTATGGCTTATATAAAGAAATTATGCACGATATTACACCCGCTGAGTTGGAAGATATTGATGTTACAATTAAGCTTGCCAATAGAGATACTATTAAACCAGTTGGGATTGTTAGAGATGTTGAAGTCTTGTGTGGGAAAGTCAAATACCCTACTGATTTTCTTGTTCTTGGTTCCCCACAAGATGACTATTGTCCCATTATATTTGGTAGACCCTTCTTGAATACTGTTAATGCTAGGATTGATTGTGAAAAGGATGTTGTTACGATTGGCTTGGATGATATGACTCATGAGTTTAATTTTGCTAAATTTCGTAGACAACCCCGTGATAAAGAGTTACCTAGTAAAGATGAAATAATTGGTCTTGCCTCTATTGCCGTGCCTCCTACTGATCCGTTAGAACAATATTTGCTAGACCATGAAAATGATATGTTTATGAATGAAAGAAGGGAAATAGACGAAGTATTCCTTCAGCAGGTGCCTATCTTGAACACAACTTACCTGTTGAAATCCTAGGGGATCCTCCTCCACCCAAGGGTGATCCCGTGTTTGAGCTAAAACCATTACCTGATAATCTTAAATATGCTTATCTTGATGAAAAGAAGATATATCGTGTTATTATTAGTGCTAACCTTTCAGAGCAGGAAGAGGAAAGATTATTGAAAACTCTAAAGAAGCATCGTGCTGCTATTGGATATACTCTGGATGGTCTTAAGGGCACTAGTCCTACTCTATGCCAGCACAAAAAAGTGGAGAAAGACACCAAACCGGTTAGGCATCCTCAACGACGATTAAACCCTAAGATGAAAGAAGTGGTAAGAAAGCAGATATTAAAGCTCCTTGAGGCAGGTATAATTTATCCCGTTGCTGATAGTGAATGGGTAAGCCCTGTCCATTGTGTCCCGAAAAAGGGAGGTATTACTGTTGTTCCTAATGATAAAGATGAATTGATTCCGCAAAGAATTATTGCAGGTTATAGGATGGTAATTGATTTCCGTAAGTTAAATAAAGCTACTAAGAAAGATCATTACCCTTTACCTTTTATTGATCAAATGCTATAAAGACTATCCAAACATACACATTTCTGCTTTCTAGATGGTTATTCTGGTTTCTCTCAAATACCTATGTCAGTGGAAGATCAATCAAAAACTACTTTTACTTGCCCTTTCGGTACATTTGCTTATAGACGTATGCCTTTTGGTTTATGTAATGCACCTGCTACCTTTCAAAGATGTATGATGACTATATTCTCTAACTTTTGTGAAAATATTTGTGAGGTATTCATGGATGACTTCTCCGTTTATGGATCCTCTTTTGATGATTGCTTGGGCAACCTTGATCGAGTTTTGCAGAGATGTGGAGACACTAGTCTCATCCTAAATTGGGAAAAGTGTCACTTTATGGTTAATGAAGGCATTGTCTTGGGGCATAAAATTTCTGAAAGAGGTATTTAAGTTTATAAAGCTAAAGTTGATGCTATTGAAAAGATGCCATGCCCCAAGGACATTAAAGGTATAAGAAGTTTCCTTGGTCATGCCGGTTTTAGGAGGTTCATTAAGGACTTTTCTAAAATCTCTAGGCCTCTGACTAATTTATTGCAAAAAGATATTCCGTTTGTCTTTGATGGTGATTGTGTAGAAGCATTTGAAATACTTAAGAAGGCTTTGATCACTTCACCATTGTTCAGCCACCTGATTGGAATTTACCTTTTGAAATTATGTGTGATGCTAGTGATTATGGTGTAGGTGTTGTTCTAGGGCAGAGAGTTGATAAGAAATTAAATGTTATTCAATACGCTAGTAAGACTCTTGATTCTGCCCAGAGAAATTATGCTACCACTGAAAAAGAATTCTTAGGAGTTGTATTTGCTTGTGATAACTTCAGACCTTACATTGTTGATTCTAAAGTTACTATTCACACTGATCATGCTGCTATTAAATATCTTATGGAAAAGAAAGATGCTAAACCTAGACTTATTAGATGGGTTCTCTTTCTTCAAGAATTTGATTTGCATATTATCGATAGAAAGGGAGCTGAGAACCCCGTTGCAGACAACTTGTCTAGGCTAGAGAATGTTCTTGATGACCCACTACCTATTTATGATAGCTTTCCTGATGAACAATTAACGGTCATTAATGCTTCCCGTACTGCTCCATGGTATGCTGATTATGCTAATTACATTGTTGCTAAATTTATACCACCTAGTTTCACATACCAGCAAAAGAAAAAGTTCTTTTATGATTTAAGACATTACTTCTGGGATGACCCACACCTATATAAAGAAGGAGTAGATGGTGTTATTAGACGTTGTGTACCTGAGCATGAACAGGAACAGATCCTACGCAAGTGTCACTCTGAGTCATATGGAGGACACCACGCTGGAGACAGAACTGCACATAAGGTATTGCAATCCGGTTTTTATTGGCCTACTCTCTTCAAAGATGCTCGTAAGTTTGTCTTGTCTTGTGATGAATGTCAAAGAATTGGTAACATTAGTAGACATCAAGAAATGCCTATGAATTATTTTCTTGTTATTGAACCATTTGATGTTTGGGGCTTTGATTATATGGGACCTTTTCCTGCCTCTAATGGATATACACATATTTTAGTTGCTGTTGATTACGTTACTAAGTGGGTAGAAGCTATTCCAACTAGTAGTGCTGATCATAACACCTCTATTCAGATGCTTAAAGAAGTTATTTTTCCGAGGTTTGGAGTCCCTAGATATCTTATGACTGATGGTGGTTCACATTTTATTCATGGTGCTTTCCGTAAAATGCTTGCTAAGTATGATGTTAATCATAGAATGGCATCCCCTTATCACCAAGAGTCTAGTGGTCAAGTAGAGTTGAGTAATAGAGAGCTCAAATTAATTTTGCAAAAGACTATTAATAGATCTAGAAAGAATTGGTCCAAGAAACTTGATGATGCATTATGGGCCTATAGAACTGCATATAAAAATCCTATGGGTATGTCTCCGTTTAAGATGGTTTATGGAAAAGTGTGTCATTTACCTCTTGAACTTGAACATAAGGCATATTGGGCCATTAAAGAGCTCAACTATGATTTTAAACATGCCGGTGAGAAAAGGTTATTTGACATTAGCTCACTTGATGAATGGAGAACCCAAGCATATGAAAATGCCAAGCTATTTAAAGAAAAAGTTAAAAGATGGCATGACAAAAGGATACAAAAGCGAGAATTTAATGTAGGTGATTATGTGTTGCTATTCAACTCTCGTTTAAGATTTTTTGCAGGAAAACTTCTCTCTAAATGGGAAGGTCCTTACGTTATCGAGGAGGTCTATCGTTCCGGTGCCATAAAAATCAACAACTTCGAAGGCACAAGTCCAAGGGTGGTGAACGGTCAAAGAATCAAACATTATATCTCAGGTAATCCTATTAACATTGAAACAAATATTATTGAAACCGTAACCCCGGAGGAATACATAAGGGACACTTTCCAGAACGTTTCAGACTCCGAAAAGGAATAGGTATGTGGTACGGTAAGTAAACCGACTCCAAAACAATTCTAATGGCAATTTTCCTCCGTTTTGGAATATTTAAAAATTTATGGAAGAAAGAAGTAATCCGGGAAGGACACGAGGCATCCACAAGGGTGGAGTGCGCCCCCCTACAGGGCACGCCCCCTATCTCGTGGACACCTCGTGTGCCCCCCGGTCTTCGTTTTCTTGCACGTTACGTATTTTGGTCGGTAAAAATTCATTATATAATCTCCCGAAGGTTTTGACCACCGTATCACGCAAAAATCTTCTTTCTTTGTTTTGAGCTATCTTTCTGACATATCTAGAGCATCATGACATCATCCTCCTTCAACAATGAAGAGAAGGATGCTTGGCTATTGAAGATAGAGCTGAAAAGAGAAGAACCGGAGGAGATCAAGAGGGATGAAGGGACCAAGAAGGTCATGGAGGATCAAGCTCCGGTGGCAAAAGAAGAAGACATCCCTCAACCTCTTCCTAATCTCTTTACCCCGACTGAGATTGAAGCTTTCAAGATGATTGAGTTGGCTCGCATACAGAACAAGTATCTCACACAGGAAAATATTTTGTTGAAGGATCATATCGCCGGACTCAAGGGCATTATCCGCAAGTTGGAGGAGCTTTTGCGCTCGATGTGCGATTATCCACCGTCATCATCACCACCTGCATCACCTCCGAGGACTTAATCACATGGGTATGGGCACTCCCCTTGGCAACTGCCAAGCTTGGGGGAGGTGCCCCAGTATCGTATCACCATCACACTCCTATCTTTACCGTTTTACTTAGTTCGATCCTTTTAGTAATATCTTGATCTAGTAGATTGAAGTCTTGGTATGAATTAGTTTTGAGTTTTGCTTTGTGATCACTATGTAATCGAGTCCGTGAGTAATCTATAATAAATATTAGTGTTGAGTCAAAGGGCTTTGCTATCTTGCTATGATCTTGAGAAAAAATAGAAAGAATAAAAAGAATAAAAGAGTTCATATTGATCTTATGGATAGTAATGACTTCACACATAGAAAGTATGAGGCTTAAAAGTTGTTGAGAATTGATAAACTTAGTTTTGGTCATCGTTGCAATTAATTGGAAGTAATAATGAAAGAGAGGTTTTCACATATAAATATACTATCTTGGACATCTTTTATAATTGTGAGCACTCATTAAAGTATGACATGCTAAAGAGTTGATGTTGGACAAGGAAGACAGCGTAATGGTTTATGTTTTCTCGCATCTCAGTTAAAGTATATTGTCATGGATCATTCAAACATGTTGAGCTTGCCTTTCCCCCTCATGCTAGCCAAAATTTCTAGCACCAAGTAGAGATACTACTTGTGCTTCCAAATATCCTTAAACCCAGTTTTGCCATGAGAGTCCACCATATCTACCTATGGATTGAGTAAGATCCTTCAAGTAAGTTGTCATCGGTGCAAGCAATAAAAATTGCTCTCTAAATATGCATGACTTATTAGTACGGAGAAAATAAACTTTATACGAGCTTGTTATGGAAGCAATAAAAGCGACGGACTGCATAATAAAGGTCCATATACAAGTGGCAATATAAAGTGACGTTCTTTCGCACTAAGATTTTGTGTATCCAACCTTAAAAGCGCATGACAACCTCTGCTTCCCTCTGCGAAGGGGCTATCTTCTACTTTCTGTCTTTTACTTCATGCAAGAGTCAAGGTGATCTCCACCTTTCCCTTTTTCATTTTATCCTTTGGCAAGCACCTCGTGTTAGAAAGATCCTGATATATATATATATATATATATATATATATATATATATATATATCCAAATGGATGTACGTTAGCATGAATTATTATTGTTGACATCACCTAAAGGTGAATACGTTGGGACGCAATATTATAAGCCCCTATCTTTCTCAATGTCCGATTAAAACCCCACAACCATAAGTATTGCGTGAGTGTTAGCAATTGTAGAAGACTATATGATAGTTGAGTATGTGGACTTGCTGAAAAGCTCTATTCTTGACTCTTTATGATGTTACGATAAATTGCAATTGCTTCAATGATTAAGATTATAGTTTGTTAGTTTCCAATGAAGTTTATGTTCCATACTTGACATTGTGAATCGATTGTTACTTGAGCATAGGAAATCATAGGACAAAATCTATATATGTTGATGTTATAAGAATGATCATGATGCCCTCATGTCCGTATTTTATTTTTATCGACACCTCTATCTCTAAACATGTGGACATATTTTTCGATTTTAGCTTCCGCTTGAGGACAAGCGAGGTCTAAGCTTGGGGGAGTTGATACGTCCATTTTGCATCATGCTTTTATATCAATATTTATTGCATTATGGGCTGTTATTTCACGTTATGTCACAATACTTATGGCTATTCTCTCTTATTTTACAAGGTTTACCATGAAGAGGGGGAATGCCGGCAGCGGGGATCCTGGCTGGAAAAGGAGCAAATATTGGAAACCTATTCTGCACAGCTCCAAAAGTCCCGCAACTCCACGAAAGTCATTTTTGGATTTAATAAGAATTATTGGGCAAAGAAAGTACCTGAGGGGGCCCACACCCTGGCCAGGAGGGTGGGGGCGCCCCCCCCCTACAGGGCGCGCCCCCTGTCTCCTGGCCCCCCTGGTGGCCCCCCGGTGCCCATCTTCTGCTATATGAGGTGTTTTATCCTGGAAAAAATCAGAGGCAAGCTCACGAGATGAAACTCCGCCGCCACGAGGCGGAACCTTGGCGGAACCAATCTAGGGCTCCGGCAGAGCTGTTCTGCCGGGGAAACTTCCCTCCGGGAGGGGGAAATCATCACCATCATCATCACCAACGATCCTCTCATTGGGAGGGGGTCAATCTCCATCAACATCTTCACCAGCACCACGTCCTCTCCAAACCCTAGTTCATCTCTTGTATCCAATCTTGTATCAAAACCACAAACTGGTACATGTGGGTTGCTAGTAGTGTTGATTACTCCTTGTAGTTCATGCTAATTGGTTTACTTGGTGGAAGATCATATGTTCAGATCCTTTATGCATATTATTACCCCTCTAATTATGAACATGAATATGCTTTGTGAGTAGTTACGTTCGTTCTTGAGGACATGGGTGAAGTGTTGCTATTAGTAGTCATGTGAATTTGGTATTCGTTCGATATTTTGATGAGATGTATGTTGTCTCTCCTCTAGTAGTGTTATGTGAACGTCGACTACATGACACTTCACCATTATTTGGGCCTAGAGGAAGGCATTGGGAAGTAATAAGTAGATGATGGGTTGCTAGAGTGACAGAAGCTTAAACCCTAGTTTATGAGTTGCTTCGTAAGGGGCTGATTTGGATCCATATGTTTCATGTTGTGGTTAGGTTCACCTTAATACTTCTTTTGTAGTTGCGGATGCTTGCAATAAAGTTTAATCATAAGTGGGATGCTTGTCCAAGTAAGGGCAGTACCCAAGCACCGGTCCACCCACATATCAAATTATCAAAGTACCGAAGGCGAATCATATGAGCGTGATGAAACTAGCTTGACGATAATTCCCTTGTGTCCTCGGGAGCTCTTTTCTCATTATAAGAAGTTGTTCAGGCTTGTCCTTTGCTACAAAAAGGATTGGGCCACCTTGCTGCACCTTATTTACTTTCATTGCATGTTACTCGTTACAAATTATCTTATCACAAAACTATCTATTACCTACAATTTCGGTGCTTGCAGAGAATACCTTACCGAAAACCGCTTGTCATTTCCTTCTGCTCCTCGTTGGGTTCGACACTCTTACTTATCGAAAGGACTATGATAGATCCCCTATACTTGTGGGTCATCACCCCTGATATGCAATCTCAGTGTCTGCGGCGGGTCGAGCTCCATCTCTTGAGCGAATGGAGTGGGGAGGCGAAGACGGCGACGCGTCGGCCGGCGCAGCCTGATGAAAAACTCGCGGGGCTGATCCCCGACGTGGCCCTCCATCTGGGGAGGGACTGCTGGCGGAGGCGAGGCCGATGCACCGCCCCGTACTCCTCTTCCCCGAACGACATGGTAGCCTCGCCCTCGCCCCCTTCCCCTTCCCCTTGTGGATGGCTTCGCCGCCGCGGGTTCTTGGGAGGGGGGGGGGCGTTGACGGGTGGCAACCCTCGACGCCACCGTCGAAGCACCGGTGCGTCCTCTCATCATGGCAGAAGGGGAAAAGAAGCCAAGAGGAGAAGAGGCAGATGGCAAAAGATTGAGAGGTGCCACCCCTCCCCCTCCCCTCCTTATAAAGGAGCGCGGTCGGGGTCCGGCCGCCTCTCTCAACTAGTCCGGCCCATTAAGGTGGCAGCAGGTGAGGCCGTCGATCACCCTCGTCGCCAATTGAAGGCGCGTTGGCATCGACCCACGCGTTCACGCCTTCCCATATTCCATGCGCTAGACGCCCACCCCGTGCCGTGCATGCGGCGTACGTGGCACGAGGGGTGGGCGTAGTGGGAAATGTGGAACGACGGCCCTGCAGTTTCCAAAGGACACGCAAGCCGTCCCTTCACTATTTCACTGCGGGATGATGCAAGCATGCTTCGGTCACCCCCGTGCACGATCCCCACGTCACACATTCAACGCGGATCGTGGGGAAGCACTGCGGATGTAAAAAGTTACTGCGTTAAAAACCGCCCTGCCTGCCCGCGCACCGTTATGGGCGTAGCCCAACAACGCATTGTTCTTATGTGTGGCCCAGGCCTAGGGGCTCCTGTCGGTGTACTAAAGTAGGGGCACTCCTTTGTACCCCTTACTTGTGCACAGGCAGTCAGAGCCGCGCCCACGGCCACACTTAACAGGGCACATAAAGGAGTCAAAGCCACAAGATGGTAAAAGCAACGCAAAGACCAGGAACACAAAGGCCAAGAGGGCAAGGTGGACTCCCCCGGCAAGACCCTTGCCGGGGCAGCCTCCGCAGCTCCGGCAGGAGCCTTGCCGGGGCAACTTGCCCGAATGCCAACAAAGTGCGCCACCCTTGAGCCTCAAGGGTTCCAATACCACCAACCACATTGGAACCAAAGCTCGGGATGCGCCTCCGTGGTGGCATGCAGATCTTTGTGAAGACAAGGATCAGAATACGACGAGCCTCGGCAAGACCCTTATTGAAGGCATCCACAAGACCTCCAGCAAGATCCTTGACGGGGATGACCACAGTACCGCGTCAAGACCCTTGCCGGGGCACCGGAAAGGCCCTTGCCGAGGACATCCACAGGGCCGCAGCCAGGCCCGCGCCCGCACCTGCCAAGGCTCCACCACCGCTCCCATGCAGCTCCCAGCCCACGAGCTAGGCATGCACCTGCGTGTCGACATGAGGCTTCCAGGCCAACTCAGCGAGCACCTCTGTGGTGGCATGAAAATCTTCGTGAAGGCCCTACCACCGCACCACCTCAGTAGCCTGCTATCCTACATGGCACCATGCGCACCACTGGCCTGGACGCGTGTCGGGGTGAGGTGGGGCGGCGACGGACGGGACGAGGGCTGGTTTCTGTCCCCGATAAAGTGAGGGGAACACCTAAGGGGCGCATTAAATGCGTCTTGTCCCATAATGGCTAGAGATAGGCTTAGCCACTATACTCTGATGCCACCTCCTGTGTGCCACTGTGGCGATCCCTTGACTATAAAAGGAGGGCCGAGGCATACTGGAGAGAGATTCGGACCCCTTGACAAGTTACTCATCGTAGCTAGCTCAAGAACATCAAGAACACTCAAATAGACACTAAAGCAGGACTAGGGTATTACGCATCCTTGCGGCCCAAACCTGGGTAAACGATCCGTGTGCTTGAACCGACTGTCGATCCCGCTCTTCTCTTGACCCCTCGCCCCGCAACCGTAGTAGGGATCCTAGTTGATCCCATAGGTGTCGTTTCCACCGACACTAGGCTACCTAAAAGATTGTGGATGTCGCCTGGGGGGGGTGAATGGGCACTTTAAAATAATAACGATTTAGACTTGAACAAATGCGAAATAGAACTAGTGTTTAATTTGTCAAGCACAAAAGATAAAACAACTAGGCTCACCTATGTGCACCAACAACTTATGCTAAATGAAAGCAAGATATATATCATGAAACATATGGCTACCATAAAGTAAAGTGCACAAGGAAATGGTTGGGTAAGAGATGACCGAGGCAGGCAGAGACAATGATGTATCCTGAAGTTCACACCCTTGCGGATGCTAATCTCTATTTGGAGTAGTGTGGAGGCACAATGCTCCCCAAAACGCCAGTAGGGCCACCGTAATCTCCTCACACCCTCGCACAATGCAAGATGTCGTGACTCCACTGAGGAACCCTTGAGAGCAGTCATCAAACCCATACAATTGGCAACACCTAGGGTGATCACTGAACCCGCATACTTTGGCAACCCTTAGGAGCGGTCGCCGAAACCCGTAAAAATCGCTCGGGGCAATCTCCACAACTTAATTGGAGACCCCGATGCTTGTCCCGGAGCTTTCCATTACAATGGTTGAGCTCCGCGATAAGAACCGTCTAGGGCACCAAAGCACCCAAGAGGAACAAGCTCTAGGGTGCCCAAACATCCAAGAGAAATAAACTTCTCAACTTCACTTGCACGTATCTCCTTGGAGAATTGAAGCCTACACACCAAATGCAATGGCAAGGGCACACTGAGTGCCCAAGTCCCTCTCTCTCAAATCCCAACAAAGCAACGAAAGCTATGAAGGAATATGAGAGGAAGAACAAGAAAGAGAACACAAAGAACTCCAAGATCTAGATCCAAGGGGTTCCCCTCACATAGAGGAGAAAATGATTGGTGGAAACATAGATGTAGATCTCCTTTCTCTATTCCTTCAATAACTACCAAGAATCATTGGAGGGATTGAGAAAAAGCAAGCTCAAAGAAGATCAACAATGGGGGATGAACATGAGCTCAAATGATAAGTTCCATTGGGGAAGAAGACCCCCTTTTATAGATTGGGACTAATCTAATCGTTATGTGCTCAGAACGCACTCAAGTGGTACTACAGCTTCAAGGAGCGGTACTACCGCTTGGGCGGTAGTTCCAGATATAGAATGCAACAGATCACAAAACAGAGGCTGGTAGTGCCGCCAAAGTGGTACTACCGCCCAACATTCGTTCTACTACCTCTTAGGAAAAGTGGGCAACCAGAAACTAGCACAGAAGGTATTTCCAAAGCATTACTAGGGGCAGTAGTAGAATGTAGAAGTATCGCTTAAGCGATACTACCGGGCTACTACCGTGTAACTACCGCTAAAAGAAAAAGGCAACAGAAAGTAGCACATGAAAGATTTCCCAAGCGGTAGTAGCAATGGTAGTCCATCAGAAGGTCCTAGCGTCTCCTGTGGTACCGATTCCTTGCCCTCAGGATTGTCTAGAGATTAAAACTACCATAACTTTGTTGGAAATATGCCCTAGAGGCAATAATAAAATGATTATTATTATATTTCCTTGTTCATGATAATTGTCTATTATTCATGCTATAATTGTGTTATCCGGAAATCATAATACATGTGTGAATACATAGACCACAACATGTCCCTAGTGAGCCTCTAGTTGACTAGCACGTTGATCAACTGATAGTCATGGTTTCCTGACTATGGACATTGGATGTCATTGATAACGGGATCACATCATTAGGAGAATGATGTGATGGACAAGACCCAATCCTAAGCATAGCACAAGATCGTGTAGTTCGTTTGCTAGAGCTTTTCCAACGTCAAGTATCATTTCCTTAGACCATGAGATCGTGTAACTCCCGGATACCGTAGGAGTGCTTTGGGTGTACCAAATGTCACAACGTAACTGGGTGACTATAAAGGTATACTACGGGTATCCCCGAAAGTATCTGTTGGGTTGACACGGATCGAGACTGGGATTTGTCACTCCGTATGACAGAGAGGTATCTCTGGGCCCACTCGGTAATGCATCATCATAATGAGCTCAATATGACCAAGTGTTTGGTCACGGGATCATGCATTACGGTACGAGTAAAGTGACTTGCCGGTAACGGGATTGAACGAGGTATTGGGATACCGACGATCGAATCTCAGGCAAGTAACTTACCGATTGACAAAGGGAATTGTATACGGGATTACTTGAATCCTCGACATCGTGGTTCATCCAATGAGATCATCGTGGAACATGTGGGAGCTAACATGGGTATCCTGATCCCGCTGTTCGTTATTGGCCGGAGAGCTGTCTCGGTCATGTCTACGTGATTCCCGAACCCGTAGGGTCTACACACTTAAGGTTCGGTGACGCTAGGGTTGTATAGATATTAGTATGCGGTAACCAGAAAGTTGTTTGGAGTCCCGGATGAGATCCTGGACGTCACGAGGAGTTCCGGAATGGTCCGGAGGTAAAGAATTGTATATAGGAAGTCCAGTTTCGGCCACCGGGAAAGTTTCGGGGGACACCGGTATTGTACCGGGACCACCGGAAGGGTCCCGGGGGTCCATCGGATGGGGCCACCTATCCCGGAGGGCCCCGTGGGCTGAAGAGGGAAGGGAACCAGCCCCTGGTGGGCTGGTGCGCCCCCCTTGGGCCTCTCCTGCGCCTAGGGTTGGAAACCATAGGGGTGGGGGGCGCCCCACTTGACTTGGGGGCCAAGTCCCCCCTCCCTAGGCCCCCCCTTGAGATGGGATCTCTAGGGGACCGGCGCACCCCTAGGCCCCCTATATAAAGAGGGGGAGGGAGGGCAGCCGCACCCTAGTGCCTAGCGCCTCCCTCTCCCCACGTACCACCTCTCCCTCTCGCTGAGCTTGGCGAAGCCCTGCCGAGATCGCCGCTGCTTCCACCACCACGCCGTTGTGCTGCTGGATCTCCATCAACCTCTCCTTCCCCTTGCTGGATCAAGAAGGAGGAGACGTCTTCCCCAACCGTACGTGTGTTGAACGCGGAAGTGCTGTCCGTTCAGCACTAGGATCTTCGGTGATTTGGATCACGACGAGTACGACTCCCTCAACCCCGTTCTCTTGAACACTTTCGCTCGCGATCTACAAGGGTATGTAGATGCACTCCTCTCTCTCGTTGCTAGATGACTCCATAGATTGAGCTTGGTGAAGCGTAGAATTTTTTTATTTTCTGCAACTTTCCCCAACACTGGCATCATGATCTAGGTCTATGCGTAGTTTCTATGCACGAGTAGAACACAAATTTGTTGTGGGCGTAGATGTTGTCAATTTTCTTGCCACTACTAATATTATCTTGTTCGGCGGCATCGTGGGATGAAGCGGCCCGGACCGACCTTACACATACGCTTACGTGAGATAGGTTCCACCGACTGACATGCACTAGTTGCATAAGGTGGCTAGCGGGTGTCTGTCTCTCCCACTTTAGTCGGATCGGATTCGATGAAAAGGGTCCTTATGAAGGGTAAATAGAAATTGGCATATCACGTTGTGGCTTTTACGTAGGTGACGAACGTTCTTGCTATAACCCTATTGCAGCCATGTAAAAACATGCAACAACAGTTAGAGGACGTCTAACTTGTTTTTGCAGCATATGCCTTGTGATGTGATATGGCCAAAAGGTTGTGATGAATGATATATATGTGATGTATGAGATCATGTTCTTGTAATAGGAATCACGACTTGCATGTCGATGAGTATGACAACCGGCAGGAGCCATAGGAGTTGTCTTAATTATTGTATGACCCGCGTGTCAATGAATAAACGCCATGTAATTACTTTACTTTATTGCTAAACCGTTAGCCATAGTAGTAGAAGTAATAGTTGGCGAACAACTTCATGGAGACACGATGATGGAGATCATGATGACGGAGATCATGGTGTCATGCCGGTGACGAAGATGATCATGGCGCCCCGAAGATGGAGATCAAAGGAGCAATATGATATTGGCCATATCATGTCACTACTTGATTGCATGTGATGTTTATCATGTTTTTGCATCTTATTTGCTTAGAACAACGGTAGTAAATCAGACGATCCCTCATAATAAATTCAAGAAAGTGTTCCCCCTAACTGTGCGCCGTTGCAAAAGTTCGTTGTTTCGAAGCACCACGTGATGATCGGGTGTGATAGATTCCAACGTTCACATACAATGGGTGTAAGACAGATTTACACATGCAAAACACTTAGGTTGACTTGACGAGCCTAGCATGTACAGACATGGCCTCGGAACACAAGAGACCGAAAGGTCAAATATGAGTCGTATGGAAGATACGATCAACATGGAGATGTTCACCGATGATGACTAGTCCGTCTCACGTGATGATCGGACACGGTCTAGTTGAGTCGGATCATGTATCACTTAGATGACTAGAGGGATGTCTAATCTAAGTGGGAGTTCACTAAATAATTTGATTAGATGAACTTAATTATCATGAACTTAGTCTTAAAACCTTTGCAAAAATGTCTTGTAGATCAAATGGCCAACGCTCATGTCAACCTCAACTTCAACGCGTTCCTAGAGAAAACCAAGCTGAAGGATGATGGCAGCAACTATAAGGACTGGGTCTGGAACCTGAGGATCATCCTCATAGCTGCCAAGAAAGCATATGTCCTAGAAGGACCGCTAGGTGAAGCACCCATCCCAGAGAACCAAGACGTTATGAATGCTTGGCAGTCACGTGCTGATGATTACTCCCTCGTTCAGTGCGGCATGCTTTACAGCTTAGAACCGGGGCTCCAAAAGCGTTTTGAGCAACACGGAGCATATGAGATGTTCGAAGAGCTGAAAATGGTTTTCCAAGCTCATGCCCGGGTCGAGAGATATGAAGTCTCCGACAAGTTCTACAGTTGTAAGATGGAGGAAAATAGTTCTGTCAGTGAGCACATACTCAAAATGTCTGGGTTGCACAACCGCTTGTCCCAGCTGGACATTAACCTCCCGGACGAGGCGGTCATTGACAGAATCCTTCAGTCGCTCCCACCTAGCTACAAGAGCTTTGTGATGAACTACAATATGCAAGGGATGGTGAAAACTATTCCTGAAGTATTTTCAATGCTGAAATCAGCGGAGGTGGAAATCAAAAAGGAACATCAAGTGTTGATGGTCAATAAAACCACTAATTTCAAGAAAGGCAAGGGTAATAAGAACTTCAAGAAGGACGGCAAGGGAGTTGTCGCTCCCGGTAAGCCAGTTGCCGGGAAGAAGCCAAACAATGGACCCAAGCCTGAGACTGAGTGCTTTTATTGCAAAGGGAAGGGTCACTGGAAGCGGAACTGCCCCAAATACTTAGCGGACAAGAAGGCCGGCAACACTAAAGGTATATGTGATATACATGTAATTAATGTGTACCTTACCAGTACTCGTAGTAGCTCCTAGGTATTTGATACCGGTGCGGTTGCTCATATTTGTAACTCAAAACAGGAGCTGCGGAATAAGCGGAGACTGGCGAAGGACGAGGTGATGATGCGCGTCAGGAATGGTTCCAAGATCGATGTGATCGCCGTCGGCACGCTACCTCTACATTTACCTACGGGATTAGTTTTAAACCTCAATAATTGTTATTTGGTGCCAGCTTTGAGCATGAACACTTTATCTGGATCTCGTTTAATACGAGATGGCTACTCATTTAAATCTAAGAATAATGGTTGTTCTATTTACATGAGAGATATGTTTTATGGTCATGCCCCGCTGGTCAATGGTTTATTCTTAATAAATCTCGAACGTGATGTTACACATATTCATAGTGTGAATACCAAAAGATGTAGGATTGATAATGATAGTCCCACATATTTGTGGCACTGTCGCCTTGGTCACATTGGTGTCAAACTCATGAAGAAGCTCCATACAGATGGACTTTTGGAGTCTCTTGATTTCGATTCATTTGACACGTGCGAACCATGCCTCATGGGTAAAATGACCAAGACTCCGTTCTCCGGAACAATGGAGCGAGCAACCAACTTATTGGAAATTATACATACTGATGTGTGCGGTACAATGAGCGTTGAGGCTCGCGGTGGCTATCGTTATGTTCTCACTCTCACTGATGACTTAAGTAGATATGGGTATGTCTACTTGATGAAACACAAGTTTGAGACCTTTGAAAAGTTCACGGCATTTCAGAATGAGGTAGATAATCAACGTTACTGAAAAATAAAGTTCTTACGATCAGATCGTGGAGGAGAATATTTAAGTCACGAATTTGGTACACACTTAAGGAAATGTGGAATCGTTTCACAACTCATGCTGCCTGGAACACCTCAGCGTAACGGTGTGTTCGAACATCGTAATCGCACTTTATTGGATATGGTGCGGTCTATGATGTCTCTTACCGATTTACCGCTTTCATTTTGGGGATACGCTTTAGAGACAGCTACATTCACTTTAAATAGGGCACCGTCTAAATCTATTGAGACGACACCGTATGAATTATGGTTTGGGAAGAAACCTAAGCTGTCGTTTCTAAAAGTTTGGGGATGCGATGCTTATTTCAAGAAACTTCAACCTGAAAAGCTCGAACCCAAGTCGGAAATTTTTTTCTTCATAGGATACCCTAAGGAAACCATTGGGTATACCTTCTACCTTAGATCCGAAGGCAAGATCTTTGTTGCCAAGAATGGGTCCTTTCTGGAGAAAGAGTTTCTCTCGAAAGAAGTAAGTGGGAGGAAAGTGGAACTTGATGAAGTACTACCTCTTGAACCGGTAAGTAGTGCAGCTCAGGAAGATGTTCCTGTGGTGCCTACACCGACTGGAGAGGAAATTAATGATGATGATCAAGGTACTTCGGATCAAGTTGCTACTGAACTTCGTAGGTCCACAAGGACACGTTCCACACCAGAGTGGTATGGCAACCCTGTCCTGGAAATCATGTTGTTAGACAACGGTGAACCTTCGAACTATGAAGAAGCGATGGCGGGCCCAGATTCCAACAAATGGCTTGAAGCCATGCAATCCGAGATAGGATCCATGTATGAAAACAAAGTATGGACTTTGACAGACTTGCCCGATGATCGGCGAGCGATAGAAAACAAATGGATCTTTAAGAAGAAGACGGACGCGGATGGTAATGTTACCATCTATAAAGCTCGACTTGTCGCTAAGGGTTATCGGCAAGTTCAAGGGGTTGACTACGATGAGACTTTCTCTCCCGTAGCGAAGCTGAAGTCCGTCCGAATCATGTTAGCAATTGCCGCATACTATGATTATGAGATATGGCAGATGGACGTCAAAACGGCATTCCTTAACGGCTATCTTAAGGAAGAATTGTATATGATGCAGCCGGAAGGTTTTGTCGATCCTAAGAATGCTAACAAGGTATGCAAGCTCCAGCGATCCATTTATGGGCTAGTGCAAGCATCTCGGAGTTGGAACATTCGCTTTGATGAGATGATCAAAGCGTTTGGGTTTATGCAGACTTATGGAGAAGCCTGCGTTTACAAGAAAGTGAGTGGGAGCTCTGTAGTATTTCTCATATTATATGTATATGACATACTTTTGATGGGAAATGATATAGAACTTTTGGACAACATTAAGGCCTACTTTAATAAGTGTTTTTCAATGAAGGACCTTGGAGAAGCTACTTACATATTAGGCATCAAGATCTAGGCGCCTTGGAGATAGATCGAGGCGCCTCATAGGTCTTTCACAAAGCACATACCTTGATAAGATATTGAAGAAGTTCAATATGGATCAGTCCAAGAAGGGGTTCTTGCCTGTGTTGCAAGGTGTGAAATTGAGCTCGGCTCAATGCCTGACCACGGTAGAAGATAGAGAAAAGATGAGTGTCATCCCCTATGCCTAGGCTATAGGGTCTATTATGTATGACATGTTGTGTACCAGACCTGATGTAAACCTTGCCGTAAGTTTGGTAGGAAGGTACCAAAGTAATCCCGGCATGGAACACTGGACAGCGGTCAAGAATATCCTGAAGTACCTGAAAAGGACTAAGGATATGTTTCTCGTTTATGGAGGTGATGAAGAGCTCGTCGTAAAGGGTTACGTCGACGCGAGCTTCGACACAGATCTGGATGACTCTAAGTCACAAACCGGATACGTGTATATTTTGAATGGTGGGGCAGTAAGTTGGTGCAGTTGCAAGCAAAGCGTCATGGCGGGATCTACATGTGAAGCGGAGTACATGGCATCCTCGGAGGCAGTGCAAGAAGCAATATGGATGAAGGAGTTCATCACCGACCTAGGAGTCATACCCAATGCGTCGGGGCCGATCACTCTCTTCTGTGATAACACTGGAGCTATTGCCCTTGCCAAGGAGCCCAGGTTTCACAAGAAGACCAGGCACATCAAGCGTCACTTCAACTCCATTCGTGAAAATGTTCAACATGGATACATAGGTATTTGCAAAGTGCATACGGATCTGAATGCCGCAGATCTGTTGACTAAACCTCTTCCGCGAGCAAAACATGATCAACACCAGAACTCTATGGGTGTTCGATTCATCACAATGTAACTAGATTATTGACTCTAGTGCAAGTGGGAGACTGTTGGAAATATGCCCTAGAGGCAATAATAAAATGATTATTATTATATTTCCTTGTTCATGATAATTGTCTATTATTCATGCTATAATGTGTTATCCGGAAATCGTAATACATGTGTGAATACATAGACCACAACATGTCCCTAGTGAGCCTCTAGTTGACTAGCATGTTGATCAACTGATAGTCATGGTTTCCTGACTATGGACATTGGATGTCATTGATAATGGGATCACATCATTAGGAGAATGATGTGATGGACAAGACCCAATCCTAAGCATAGCACAAGATCGTGTAGTTCGTTTGCTAGAGCTTTTCCAATGTCAAGTATCATTTTCTTAGACCATGAGATCGTGTAACTCCCGGATACCGTAGGAGTGCTTTGGGTGTACCAAACGTCACAACGTAACTGGGTGACTATAAAGGTATAGTATGGGTATCCCCGAAAGTATCTATTGGGTCGACACGGATCGAGACTGGGATTTGTCCACTAGTAGAAAAAGGGTCAAATGTGAAGCACAATAGTGCCGGTTTGAATTTCAGCCGGCACTAATGTGTACATTAGTGCCGGTTCATGGCGGCGATCAATAGCACCGGTTCGTGGCGAACCTTTAGTACCAGTTCATGCCACGAACCGGTACTAAAGAGGCTGTGTCAGCCTGCGGTCAAGCTATGGCCCCACCATACCATTTAGTGCCGGTTCGTACCACGAACCGGTACTAATGAGGTTATGGCAAGCTGTTTTTAGTCCCACCTCGCTCTCCTAACAAGCCTTTTACCACCTTAAATATGTTATTTCTCAAACTATCACAAGCACTTGGTCTTCATTGAACTCTATGTGTAGAATTTGTGGCCGCAATATGAGTCTTCATCGGTTTATAAATCGTTGATGACTCATATTGACAATTCAGATTGTACACACAAAGATCATTGATGATCAAAGTATTTTTGATGTTATAAGATCATATTGACAATTTAGACTGTAAAGAAATATAAGATCATGATCTAAATGCTCTTATATTTTTTGCGTTCAGTATGCACCAACTGCTAGGCGGGAGGAGTTGTTTAGTACCGGTTCGTGGCGAACCTTTAGCACCGGTTCGTGCCACGAACTGGTACTAATAAGGTTGTGTCAGGTAAGGCTGGGGCCCCACGAGCACCTTTAGTACCGGTTCATGGATGAACCAGTACTATAGTTTTTTAGTAAGCTGTTTTTTAGTCCCACCTCGCGAAGGGAGAGGGACTAGGAGCGGTTTATAAGCCCTGAGTGCAGAGACAATGAAGAAGAGGCTCAATGCTCACGTTGCTTAGCTTCAAGCCTTCAGGAATATGGTAGACTGCACGGAGCTATGCGCAGTGCAGTTTACACTATTCCGAAAGGCTTGAAGCAAATTAACGAGCATTGCACCTCTTTTTTATTTTTAATAACTTATTACAACTCCAGACTTCTTCTGTTATGGCAAAAACTAATTGCACGTCGGCATTTCTTTTTTTAAAACTTTGGTTATAACTCCAGACTTTGACCATCAAGTTTTGCAGAAAAGAAAAAATAGCAGAAAAAAAACTATAGCTGAAAAGAAAAAAAACTATTAAAATGACCGTGAAATTGAAAATCACTACAAAATGAACTCTTAAAATGTTGAATTTGGGCAAACTAGATGAAAAACTACTCAGAAATAAATAGAAGAAAAAAAATATAACAGAAAAGAAAAAACTATACAAAAAACTACGCAGAAATAAATAGAAGAAAATAAAGCAGAAAAGAAAAAACCTATAAAAAAGTTGGGGCGCTGCCCTGTGGGCCTGCTAGGCCACGGGCGTGCAATTACAGGCCTTAAAGGCCCAGCAGACTCACATGGCAGCGCGCAGAATTTAGGCCCACAAGCCTGCTATATAGAGGAGTTCAAAGAGGTAGCCACGGCTGGGTTTATAAACCAGTGCGGCTGCCCTTCGCCCGGCGAGGTGGGACTAAACTTTGGGGTGGCAGCGCGAGGCATTTAGTACCGGTTGGTGGCTCCAACCGGTATTAAAGATCACCCTTTAGTACCGGTTGGAGCCACCAACCGGTACTAAAGGCCTGCTCTTCCCGCGTCTTGGCTTGGCCAAAGTTGGCCTTTAGTACCGGTTGGTGGCTCCAACCGGTACTAAAGGCCCATCCTATATATATAGCACTTACGAAAATTTCAGTTACATCTCCCCACTTTCGTCTCCAACCTCTCGACATCGCCGCGCGCTGCTCGATCCCGTCATCGCCGCCCGTCGCCCGTCGTCCGTCGTCTTCGTCGCTGTCCCCGCCGCCGCCCGTCATCGTCGTCGTCTCGCGCCGCCGCCCCGAACGCCGTCGCCGTCCGTCGTCGTCGCCGCGGTCCCGTACGTCTCTCGCACCCGCGCGCCGGCGCCCCCGCCCCGTACGCCGCCGCCCTCGCCGCGTATGCCGGCGCCCCCGCTCGTACGTACGGGGCGGCGGCGTACGGGGCGGCGTACACACACATACACACATATACACGCACTACACACATACACACACACACACACACATTTTTTACTTATTTTTTGTTTTTTGTTTTCTGTTTTTTAGAAAATTTAATTAGATATTAATTAGCTAGGTATGTGAGATTTGAACTAGTTGAATAATTAATATAACTAGTTTATTTTTAGTAAGAAAATTGTCGTATCTGAGATTTGATTATGTAATTAAAATATTATTTGTTAATGAGTTTTTCTGTTTATTTAATGTTTTTATATATTTTGAGTTTATATAAATGTTAGATTAATGTCGAATGTTAGATGAATTAGATAGAAAAGTTAAATATATAGTAATGTTAATTGTTAGAGATGAATATAGTTAGATATATATTTGAATTGGCTAGATATTAATTAATGTTACATAGTAATAAGTGTTTAATGTTTCACCTAAGTGGGATAAGTGTGAGAAAGAGATGGAGGATTAGAACTAGTTTATTTTTAGTAAATGCTTAGTTGAACTTGTTGAATTAATATATAGAACTAGTTTATTTTTAGTAAATGCTTAGTTGAACTTGTTGAATTAATATATAGAACTAGTTTATTTTTAGTAAATGCTTAGTTTAACTAGTTGAATTAATATATAGAACTAGTTTATTTTTAGTAAATGCTTAGTTGAACTATTTGAATTAATATAACTAGTTTATTTTTAGTAAATGCTTAGTTGAACTAATTGAATTAATATATCTAGTTTATTTTTAGTAAATGCCTAGTTGAATTAATAGAAGTAGTTGAATAAATTGAATTAGTAAGTGTTTAATGTTTCGCCTAATATGAACATAGGAAATGTCGTCTGACGACGGAATTTTTTTTGGTATGTGCACATACTGTGAAGACGAGCGCGGCCAGTGCGACAGAAATTTCCTTGTTGATGGTAGGCGATTCAGCATCAAGCTGGATGAGACTTTCGAATCGATACAGTAAGTCACAACGACAAGTCTATTTTCGTAATTAAGCATGACTTATATATGCTTCATTTGCCTGACTTATAATTTTTAATTTTCACTATTCTACTAGCGCACCCCATGCCATGCAAGAATTTTTGTCTTGGATAAGATAGGTTTCAAAGATATGGAAACTATGGAGGTAAAGAGAGCTTACCTGAAAACTGAGCATGATGGTTATATTTTCAACGTCAAAGTATACAATGCACATACGTACACCTATTTTGAATGCAAAACTTGGCAAGCACTATGCAAGGCTTATGCATTTGAGCCTGGTATGGTTATCACCTTTGATATTCGTCCGGAAGATGATATTGAAGGTAATAGAGACATATGGGTCGATGTGCAGACGCCTCCAGTTCTACCATTACGTGAGTTCTTCTCAAATATATTTTTGTCTTTGATATTGCTTATTTCAAAAATAACTGACAACTAATTTCTATTGACAGCTTATCTCCATTCAACCAAACATGTCCGGCGCTTGGTAGACAGGACCTTCTACTGTCCCGGAGCTGAACTAAACTGCGAGGAGATAAGTCATTATGTTTCATGGCTTGAGGATCTTCATACTGTCAAGACAATTTTTTTCCTGCACTTGGAAATGTTAGTACTCAAAACGTGCGACCAATAGTGATGGTATTGAACTACGGTCACATCTATTTAGGAATGATGGTAAGATATTTACTATTTGTCCTCAGTGCATATTTTGCATACATATTTTTTTGCTAAACTTTCATTGCTGAGTATATTAATTAAGTACTATATGATGTTCTTCAACAGGGACTCCCGATGACAGTTGTGCCTCAGGGGATCGAGACTAAAGGTCAGATGTCAATTGTTAGCTTAAGGCCAAGATATCCTGCATTGCACATGAATGCATTCAGGATTTCTAGAAGCGATGAATGCTTAATAGTGAAAGATTGGAGGAAAATTGTTAATGATCGCAGAGAAGTACTAGGGGGCAGCAATGAGAAGCGCAACCCACGATTAGGAGACAGGTTCATCGGCATGCTCCAGTATGATCAATCGGGCGAGTTATACATGTTCTATGCTATTTTACCAGAGAGAGAGTAGCTAGCAGGAGTGATTTAGCTAGTTCTTCATGTTGCTCTTAATTAGTACTTGGCCTTTCATGTCCGTGTTCTTCGTTCTGAACTTAAGGATTTGCTTTTGTGGTGTTATATATGAACGCTTATAATATCATGACAATCATGTTGAACTCGATGATTGGTTCTACTAGAAATTCTATTTATATATATATATATATATATATATATATATATATATATATATATGCATAACGTTTATAATGTGTAGTATCGTAAAATACCAGCAAACGAAAAAGAATTAAAATGGAAACACAAAATTAAATGAAAAATAAATCATAAAACTAAAAAACCCCAAACCTTATAGTACCGGTTGGTGTTACCAACCGGTACTAAAGGGCTCCAGGCCCCCGGAGCTGGCTCGTGCCACGTGGTTGCCCTTTAGCACTGGTTCATGCAGAACCAGTACTAAAGGGGGGGCTTTAGTGACCACACTTTAGTGCCGGTTATGGAACCGGCACTAAAGGGCCTTACGAACCGGTGCTATTGCCCGGTTCTGCACTAGTGGTCACTCCGTATGACAGAGAGGTATCTCTGGGCCCACTCGGTTATGTATCATCATAATGAGCTCAATGTGACCAAGTTTTTGGTCACGAGATCAAGCATTACGGTACGAGTAAAGTGACTTGCCGGTAACGGGATAGAACGAGGTATTGGGATACCGACGATCGAATCTCGGGCAAGTAACATACCGATTGACAAAGGGAATTGTATACAGGATTATTTGAATCCTCGACATCGTGGTTCATCTAATGAGATCATCATGGAACATGTGGGAGCCAACATGGGTATCCAGATCCCGTTGTTGGTTATTGGCCGGAGAGCTGTCTCGGTCATGTCTACGTGATTCCCGAACCCGTAGGGTCTACACACTTAAGGTTCGGTGATGCTAGGGTTGTACAGATATTAGTATGCGGTAACCCGAAAGTTGTTCGGAGTCCTGGATGAGATCCCAGACGTCACGAGGAGTTCCGGAATGGTCCCGAGGTGAAGAATTGTATATAGGAAGTCTAGTTTCGACCACCGGGAAAGTTTCGGGGGTCACCGGTATTGTACCGGGACCACCGAAAGGGTCCCGGGGTTCCACCGGGTGGGGCCACCTATCCTGGAGGGCCCCGTGAGATGAAGAGGGAAGGGAACCAGCCCCTGGTGGGCTGGTGCGCCCCCCTTGGGCCTCCCCTACGCCTAGGGTTGGAAACCCTAGGGGTGGGGGGGCGTCCCACTTGACTTGGGGGGCAAGTCCCCCCCCCTAGCCGCCGCCCCCCCCTTGAGATGGGATATCTAGGGGGCCGGCGCACCCCTAGGCCCCCTATATAGAGGGGGGAGGGAGGGCAGCCGCACCCTAGTCCCTGGTGCCTCCCTCTCCCCACGTACCACCTCTCCCTCCCGCGGAGCTTGGCGAAGTCCTGCCGAGATCGCCGCTGCTTCCACCACCACGCCGTTGTGCTGCTGGATCTCCATCAACCTCTCCTTCCCCCTTGCTGGATCAAGAAGGAGGAGACGTCTTCCCCAACCGTACGTGTGTTGAACGTGGAGGTGCTGTCCGTTCAGCACTAGGATCTTCGGTGATTTGGATCACGACGAGTACGACTCCCTCAACCCCGTTCTCTTGAACGCTTCCGCTCGTGATCTACAAGGGTATGTAGATGCACTCCTCTCTCTCGTTGCTAGATGACTCCATAGATTGATCTTGGTGAAGCGTAGAAATTTTTTATTTTCTGCAACATTCCCCAACAAACTTCTGCACACGGGCTCCGAAATGAGCAAAGTCAAGCTTGTTGGATAGATGACGACAAGAACTATCCAATGGCAATAGAAAACTGCCAAAGATATAGAGATGTGAAGATCTGTCAAGTCTATTGATCTTTCTCACATGGAATGGGACTTGCCATACTTTGGGACTGCATTGCAGAGGTGTGAGGAGCTAGATATCAAGAGGATCATTTCGCAACAAGGACTTTGATGCGAAACTTGTGGCTCAGTTCTTTGCCACATTACACTTTGGGCATGATGAGGATAGGACTCCCACTTGGATGACCAATGGTCGGCGTCTGTCTGCTCCATGGAAGAGCTTCATGGAGAGTTTATCTTATGATGATCAGGGGGCCCAGAACCCAATTGGGTTTCGCCCTCATCAGGAGAAATCCGCTACCCACAAGGAAGCTCTTTGGCCTTTCTCTACCAAAAAGGTGTCTGAAAGTGGGCACGTCTCCTATGAGCTCTCGGCCTTTCTAGATATCATGCATCAGATCTTCAGGAACACTTTGTTTCCTCGTGTTGGTAACCAGGATATGGTGCATGTTGGGTAACGTAGTAATTCAAAAAAAATCCTACGTTCACGCAAGATCTATCTATGAGATGCATAGCAACAAGAGAGGGAGAGTGTGTCCACGTACCCTCGTAGACCGAAAGCGGAAGCGTTTAGTTAATGCGGTTGATGTAGTAGAACGTCTTCAGGATCCAACTGATCCAAGTACTGAACGTACGACACCTCCATGTTCAGCACACGTTCAACACGATGATGTCCCTCGTGCTCTTGATGCAGTTGAGGACGAGGAAGAGTTCCATCAGCACGACGGTGTGGCGACAGTTATGATGAAGTTACCAGTGCAGGTCTTCGCCTAAGCACTACGACAATATGACCGAGGCGTTAAACTGTGGAGGGGGGCATCACACACGGCTAAGAGATTGTCTGTTGTGCTTTGGGGTGTCCCCTGGCCATGTATATAAAGGAGGGATAGGAGGAGGCTGACGGCCAGGAGGAGCGTGCCATAGGGAGAGTCCAACTAGGATTCCCAATTCTAGTTGGACTCCCCTTCCTTTTCCAAGAGGGGGAGAGAGGGAAGGAGGAGGAGAGGGAGAAGGAAAGAGGGGGGAGTGCTACGTCTTGAGCTAGCGTTGGTTTTCCCCGAAGAGGGGAGGGTGATGCAGCAAGTGTAACATAAGTATTTCCCTCAGTTTTTGAGAACCAAGGTATCAATACAGTAGGAGGCTCCTCAAAAGTCCCACGCACCTACACAAACAAACTGAGAACTCGCAACCAACGCAATAAAGTGGTTGTCAATCCCTTCACGGCCACTTGCGAAAGTGAGATCTAATAAAGATAGTATGATAAGATAGATATATTTTTGGTATTTTATGATATAGATGCAAGAAAAGTAAAGATGCAAATAAAAGTAGATTGAAAGCAAATATGATAAGAGATAGACCCGGGGGCCATAGGTTTCACTAGAGGCTTCTCTCAAGAGCATAAGTATTATGGTGGGTGAACAAATTACTGTCAAGCAATTGATAGAAAAGCGAATAATTATGACGTTATCTAGGCATGATCATGTATATAGGCATCACATCCAAAACAAGTAGATCGAATCCTGCCTGCATCTACTACTATTACTCCACACATCGACCGCTATCCAGCATGCATCTAGAGTATTAAGTTCATAAGTACGGAGTAACGCATTAAGCAAGATGATATGATGTTGAGGGATAAACTCATGCAATATGATATAAATCCCATCTTGTTATCCTCGATGGCAACAATACAATACGTGTCTTGCAACCCTTTCTGTCACTGGGTAAGAACACCGCAAGATTGAACCCAAAGCTAAGCACTTCTCCCATGGCAAGAAAGATCAATCTAGTAGGCCAAACCAAACCGATAATTCGAATAGACTTGCAAAGATAACTCAATCATACATAAAAGAATTCAAAGAAGATTCAATTAATAACCATAGATAAATCTGAACATAAACTCACAATTCATCGGATCTTGACAAACACACCGCAAAAAGAGAATACATCGAATAGATCTCCACAAGAGAGGGGGAGATCATTGTATTGAGATCCAAAAAGAGAGAAGAAGCCATCTAGCTAATAACTATGGACCCGTAGGTCTGTGGTAAACTACTCACAACTCATAGGAGGGGCAAGGATGTTGATGTAGAGGCCCTCCATGGTCAGTTCCCCCTCCAGCAGAGTGCCGGCGAAGGCTCTACGATGGGATCTCGCGGATACAGAAGGTTACGGTGGTGGAAATTGTGTTTCGTGGTGCCCCTGGATGTTTTCGGGGTCTGTAGGTATATATAGGAGGAAGAAGTACGTCGGGGGACGCCCGAGGGGCCCATGAGACAGGGGCGCGCCCTACAGGGGGGCGCCCTCCTATCTCGTGGGGCCCTCGGAGCTTTCTCGACTTGCACTCCAGGCTCCCCGGATCAGATTTGTTCCAAAAATAACGCTCCCGAAGGTTTCATTCCGTTTGGACTCCGTTTGATATTCCTTTTCTTCGAAATACTGAAATAGGCCAAAGAACAGCAATATGGATTGGGCCTCCGGTTAGTAGGTTAGTCCCAAAAATGATATAAATATGTAAAATAAAGCCCATAAGCATCAAAAACAGGTAATATAATAGCATGGAACAATCAAAAATTATAGATACGTTGGAGACATATCAAGCATCCCCAAGCTTAATTCCTGCTCGTCCTCGAGTAGGTAAATGATAAAAAGAGAATTTTTGATGTGGAATGCTACCTAGCATAATTCATAATGTAATTTTCTTTCATTGTGGCATGAATGTTCAGATCCAAGTAATACAAAATAAAAGTTCATATTGATATAAGAAATAGTAATACTTCAAGCATACCAGGCAAGTAATCATGTCTTCTCAAAATAGCATGGCCAAAAGAAAGTTATCCCTACAAAATCATATAGTCTGGCTAAGCTCTATCTTCATCACACAAAGTATTTAATCATGCACAACCCCGATGACAAGCCAAGCAATTGTTTCATACTTTAATAGTCTCAAACTTTTTCATCTTTCACGCAATACATGAGCGTGAGCCATGGACATAACACTATATGTGGAATAGAACGGTGGTTCTGGAGAAGACAAAAAGGAGAAGATAGTTTCACATCAACTAGGCGTATCAACGGGCTATGGTGATGCCCATTAATAGATATCAATGTGAGTGAGTAGGGATTGCCATGCAACGGATGCACTAGAGCTATAAATATATGAAAGCTCAACAAAAGAAAACTAGTGGGGTGCATCCAACTTGCTTGCTCACGAAGACCTAGAGCATTTTGAGGAAGCCAATCATTGGAATATACAAGCCAAGTTCTATAATGAAAAATTCCCACTAGTAAATGGAAGTGACAACATATGAGACTCTCTATCATGAAGATCATGGTGCTACTTTGAAGCACAAGTGTGGTAAAAGGATAGTAGCATTGTCCCTTCTCTCTTTTTCTCTCATTTTTTATTTGGGCCTTTTCCCTTTTTTTATGGCCTCTTTTTTTTATTTCGTCCGGAGTCTCATCCTGACTTATGGGGGAATCATAGTCTCCATCATCCTTTCCTCACTGGGACAATGCTCTAATAATGATGATCATCACACTTTTATTTTTCTTACAACTCAACAATTACAACTCGAAACTTAGAACAATATATGACTCTATATGAATGCCTCCGGCGGTATACCGGGATATGCAATGTATCAAGAGTAACATGTATGAAAGAATTATGAACGGTGGCATTGCCACAAATACAATGTCAACTACATGTTCATGCAAAAAGCAATATGACAAAAGTAATGTGTGCCATATGAACGGAACGGTGGAAAGTTGCATGGCAATATATCTCGGAATGGCTATGGAAATGCCATAATAGGTAGGTATGATGGCCGTTTTGAGGAAGGAGTATGGTGGGTGTATGGTACCGGCGAAAGTTGCACGATACAAGAAAGGCTAGCAATAATGGAGGGGTGAAAGGAGTGCGTATAATCCATGGACTCAACATTAATCAAAAGAACTCATATACTTGTTGTAAAAATTTAGAAGTCATCAAAAACCAAAGCACTACATGCATGCTCCTAGGGGGATAGATTGGTAGGAAAAGACCATCACTCGTCCCCGACTGCCACTCATAAGGAAGACAATCAATAAATAAAATTGTGTTCCAACTTCATCATAAAGCGGTTCACCATACGTGCATGCTACGGGAATCACAAACTTCAACTCAAGCATTCTTTAAATCCATAATCACCCAACTAGCATAACTTTAATATTACTACCTCCATATCTCAAAACAATTATCAAGCATCAAATTGATCATAGCATCCAATTCACTTTCTATGATAGTTTTTATTATACTCAACTTGGATGCTCATCATTATAGGACCAAATTAAAACTATAGCAAATACCATGATGTTCTAAGAGACTCTCAAAATAATATAAGTGAAGCATGAGAGACTAGCAATTTCTATAAAATTAATCCACCACCATGCTCTAAAAGATATAAGTGAAGCACTAGAGCAAAAACTATCAAGCTCAAAAGATATAAGTGAAGCACATAGAGTATTCTAGAAAATTCTAATCAAATAGGCTTCTCCAAAAAGGTGTGTCACAGCAAGGATTATTGTGGTAAACTAACAAGCAAAGACCAATAAGATACACGATGCTCCAAGGAAAACACATATCACGTAGCGAATAAAAATATAGCTCCAAGTAAAGTTACCAATGAACAAAGACGAAAGAGGGGATGCCTTCCCGGGGCATCCCCAAGCTTAGGCTTTTGGCTATTCTTGAATATCTTGGGGTGCCATAAGCATCCCCAAGCTTAGGCTCTTGCCACTCTTTATTCCATAGTCCATAAAATCTTTACCCAAAACTTGAAAACTTCACAACACAAAACTCAACATGAAATCTTGTAAGCTCCGTTAGTGAAAGAAAACAAAACCACCATATAAGGTACTGCAATGAACTCATTCTTTCTTTATTTTGGTGTTAAACCTACTGTATTCCAACTTCCTTATGGTTTATAAACTAATTTATTAGCCATAGATGCATTGAAATAAGCAAACAACACACGAAAAACAGAATCTGTCAAAAACAGAATAGTCTGTAGCAATCTGTAACTAACGCAAACTTCTGGAACTCTAAAAATCCTACCAAAATAGGACGTACTGGATAATTTGTTTATTGATCAGCAGAAAAAAGAATCAATGCAAAAGCTCTTTTCTGTGATTTATTGAATATTTTTCTCGTGAGCGCAAAGTTTCTGTTTTTCAGCAGAATCAAATCAACCATCATCATAGTTTATCCTATAGGTTCTACTTGGCACAAACACTAAACAAAAGATAAAAACACATCTAAATAGAAAGTAGAAACAAAATTTAACACTAAATAGGAACAAAAACAAAGAACATAAAGAAAATTGGGTTGCCTCCCAACTAGCGCTATCGTTTAACGCCCCTAGCTAGGCATAAAAGCAAGGATAGATCTAACGAATGCCATCTTTGGCACTTGATTCATAAGTAGCGCGCATGATAGATTCATAAGGTAATTTGACTCTCTTTCTTGGAAAGTGCTCCATGCCTTTATTTAAAGGAAATTGGAATCTAATGTTCCCTTCCTTCATATCAATAATCGCACCAATCGTTCTAAGAAAAGGTCTACCAAGAATAATAGGGCAAGAAAGATTGCAATCTATATCAAGAACGATAAAATCTACGGGCACCAAATTTCTATTAGCAACAATAAGAACATCATTGATCCTTCCCATAGGCTTTTTAATGGTGGAATCCGCAAGGTGCAAATCTAAAGAGCAATCATCAAGATCATGGAAGTCTAGAATATCGCATAAAGTTTTTGGAATTGTGGAAACACTAGCACCCAAATCACACAAAGCAAAACACTCAAAATCTTTAATTCTAATCTTTATAGTAGGTTCCCACTCATCATTAAGTTTTCTAGGTATAGAAACTTCCAAATTAAGTTTTTCATCATAAGATTGCATCAAGGCATCAACAATATGTTTGGTAAAAGCTTTGTTTTGACTATAAGCATGAGGAGAATTAGCAACGGATTGCAACAAGGAAATACAACCTTTTAAATAGCAATTATCATAATCAAATTCCTTGAAATCCAAGATAGTAGGTTCAATATTATTAGAAGTTGACGATTCTCCAATCTCTCTTTTACCAAATTTAGCATTAAGATCTAAAGATTCTGAATTTTTGGGACACCTTCTAGGCAAAGTTGATTCATCATCAGTCCCATAATCATCAAAATTCATATTGCAAAACATAGATATAATAGGAGATGCATCAATAACTTTAAGATCCTCATCAATATTTTCATGTAGATTAGAAGAACACGCTTTTATAAAGCTTTCTTTTTTAGCACGCAATCTAGCGGTTCTTTCCTTGCACTCGTCAATGGAAATTCTCATTACTTTGAGAGACTCATTGATATCATGCTTAGGAGAAGAGGATCCAAGTTTAAGAGAATTAACATCAAGTGAAAGTCTATCAACGTTCCTAGCCAAATCATCAACTTTGAGCAATTTTTCTTCAAGCAAAGCATTAAAATTCTTTTGAGAAATCATAAATTGTTTCACACTATTCTCAAAATCAGAGGGCATCTTATTAAAATTACCATAAGAATTATTGTAGGAATTTCCATAATTATTAGAGGGATTACTAGGGAATGGTCTAGCATTAAAATTTCCTCTATAAGCATTGTTTCCAAAATTATTCCTACCAACAAAATTCACATACATAGATTCATTATTATTCTCAATCAAAGACCACAAAGGCATATCATTGGGATCAAGAGGAGTATTTTTAGTAGCAAACATCTTCATAAGTTCATCCATCTTTCCACTCAAAACATGGATTTCTTCTATAGCATGCACTTTTTTACTAGAAGATTTTTCGGTGTGCCATTGAGAATAATTAGCCATAATATTATCAAGCAATTTTGTAGCATCTTCTAATGTAATTTCAATGAACGTGCCTCCCGCGGCCGAATCTAAGAGATTTCTAGAAGCAAAGTTCAAACCGGCATAAAAATTTTGTATGGTCATCCATAAATTCAAACCATGAGTAGGGCAATTGTGAAGCATCAACTTCATTCTTTCCCAAGATTGGGCAACATGCTCATGATCAAGTTGTTTAAAATTCATAATATCGTTCCTAAGAGTGATGATCTTAGCGGGAGGAAAATACTTAGAGATAAAAGCATCTTTGCACTTGTTCCAAGAATCAATACTATTTTTAGGCAAAGACGAAAACCAAACTTTAGCACTACCTCTAAGTGAAAACGGAAATAACTTCAATTTGAAAATATTGTTATCCGTATCTTTCTTCTTTTGCATGTCACACAAATCAACAAAATTGTTTAGATGAGTAGCGGCATCTTCACTAGGAAGGCCGATGAGTTGATCTTTCATAACAAGATTCAGCAAGGCAGTATTGATTTCACAAGACTCGACATCATTAAGAGGAGCAATCGGAGTACTAAGGAAATCATTATTATTGGTATTCGAGAAATCACACAACTTGGTATTATCTTGTGCCATGGCAACAAGTAATCCAACACACAAGCAAACAGAAAACGGCAAACGGAAAAAGGCGAGCGCAAAGAGAGGAGGAGATTGGGAAAGAGAGGGCGAATAAAACGGCAAGGGTGAAGTGGGGGAGAGGAAAACGAGAGGAAAATGGCAAATAATGTAAATGTGAGGGAGATCGGTTTGTGATGGGTACTTGGTATGTCTTGACTTGAGCGAAGACCTCCCCGGCAACGGCGCCAGAAATCCTTCTTGCTACGTCTTGAGCTAGCGTTGGTTTTCCCCGAAGAGGGGAGGGTGATGCAGCAAGTGTAACATAAGTATTTCCCTCAGTTTTTGAGAACCAAGGTATCAATACAGTAGGAGGCTCCTCAAAAGTCCCACGCACCTACACAAACAAACTGAGAACTCGCAACCAACGCAATAAAGGGGTTGTCAATCCCTTCACGGCCACTTGCGAAAGTGAGATCTAATAAAGATAGTATGATAAGATAGGTATATTTTTGGTATTTTATGATATAGATGCAAGAAAAGTGAAGATGCAAATAAAAGTAGATTGAAAGCAAATATGATAAGAGATAGACCCGGGGGCCATAGGTTTCACTAGAGGCTTCTCTCGAGAGCATAAGTATTACGGTGGGTGAACAAATTACTGTCAAGCAATTGATAGAAAAGCGAATAATTATGACGTTATCTAGGCATGATCATGTATATAGGCATCACATCCAAAACAAGTAGATCGACTCCTGCCTGCATCTACTACTATTACTCCACACATCGAACGCTATCCAGCATGCATCTAGAGTATTAAGTTCATAAGAACGGAGTAACGCATTAAGCAAGATGATATGATGTAGAGGGATAAACTCATGCAATATGATATAAACCCCATCTTGTTATCCTCGATGGCAACAATACAATACGTGTCTTGCAACCCTTTCTATCACTGGGTAAGAACACCGCAAGATTCAACCCAAAGCTAAGCACTTCTCCCATGGCAAGAAAGATCAATCTAGTAGGCCAAACCAAACAGATAATTCGAAGAGACTTGCAAAGATAACTCAATCATACATAAAAGAATTCAGAGAAGATTCAATTAATAACCATAGATAAATCTGAACATAAACTCACAATTCATCGAATCTTGACAAACACACCGCAAAAAGAGATTACATCGAATAGATCTCCACAAGAGAGGGGGAGATCATTGTATTGAGATCCAAAAAGAGAGAAGAAGCCATCTAGATAATAACTATGGACCCGTAGGTCTGTTGTAAACTACTCACAACTCATAGGAGGGGCAAGGATGTTGATGTAGAGGCCCTCCATGGTCGGTTCCCCCTCCGACAGAGTGCCGACAAAGGCTCCAAGATGGGATCTCGCGGATACAGAAGGTTACGGTGGTGGAAATTGTGTTTCATGGTGCCCCTGGATGTTTTCGGGGTCCGTAGGTATATATAGGAGGAAGAAGTACGTCGGTAGACGCCCGATGGGCCCATGAGATAGGGGGCGCGCCCTATAGGGGGGGGGGGGCGCCCTCCTATCTCATGGGGCCCTTGGAGCTTTCTTGACTTGCACTCCAGGTTCCCCGGATCAGATTTGTTCCAAAAATAACGCTCCCGAAGGTTTCATTCCGTTTGGACTCCGTTTGATATTCCTTTTCTTCGAAATACTGAAATAGGCAAAAAAATAGCAATATGGGCTGGGCCTCCGGTTAGTAGGTTAGTCCCAAAAATGATATAAATATGTAAAATAAAGCCCATAAGCATCCAAAACAGGTAATATAATAGCATGGAACAATCAAAAATTATAGATACGTTGGAGACGTATCAGGGCGCCGCCCCCTCCCTAGTCCAATTCGGACTTGCCATGGGGGGCACCCTTGCGGCCCTCCTCTCCTTTCCACTAAGGCCCATGAAGGCCCACTACTTCCCGGGGGGGGGGGGTCTGGTAACCTCCCGGTACTCCCAAAAATACCCGAATCACTCCGGAACCATTCTGGTGTCTGAATATAACCATCCAATATATCAATATTTACCTCTCGACCATTTAGAGACTCCTCGTCATGTCCGTGACCTCATCTGGGACTCCGAACAAACTTCGGTCATCAAATCACATAACTCATAATACAAATCTTTATCGAACATTAAGCGTGCGGACGCTACGGGTTCGAGAACTATGTAGACATGATCGAGACATATCTCTAGTCAATAACCAATAGTGGAACCTAGATGCTCATATTCATTCCTACATATTTTATGAAGATCTTTATCGGTCAAACCACATAACAACATACGTCATTCCCTTTGTCATCGGTATGTCACTTGCACGAGATTCGATCGTCGCTATCATCATACCTAGTTCAATCTCGTTACCTGCAAGTCTCTTTACTCGTACTGTAATTCTTCATCCCGCAACTAACTCATTAGTCACATTGCTTGCAAGGCTTATAGTGATGAGCATTACCGAGAGGGCCCAGAGATACCTCTTCGATACACGGAGTGACAAATCCTAATCTTGATCTATGCCAACCCAACAAACACCTTCGGAGACACCTGTAGAGCATCTTTATAATCACCCAGTTACATTGTGACGTTTGATAGCACACAAGGTGTTCCTCCAGTATTCGGGAGTTGCATAATCTCATAGTCAGAGGAACATGTATAAGTCATGAAGAAAGCAATAGCAATAAAATTGTAACGATCATAATGCTAAGCTAACGGATGGGTGTTGTCCATCACATCATTCTCTAATGATGTGATCCTGTTCATAAAATGACAACACATGTCTATGGTTAGGAAACATAACCATCTTTGCTTAACGAGCTAGTCAAGTAGAGGCATACTAGGGACACTATGTATTGTCTATGTATTCACACATGTACTAAGTTTCCAGTTAATACAATTCTAGCATGAATAATAAACATTTATCATGATATAAGGAAATATAAATAACAACTTGATTATTGCCTCTAGGGCATATTTCCTTCAGTCTCCCACTTGCACTAGAGTCAATAATCTAGATTATAAAGTAATGATTCTAACACCCATGGAGTGTTGGTGCTGATCATGTTTTGCTCATGGAAGACGCTTAGTCAATGGGTCTGCAACATTCAGATCCGTATGTATTTTGCAAATCTCTATGTCTCCCTCCGCAACTTGATGGCGGATGGAATTGAAGAGTCTCTTGATGCGTTTGGTTCTCTTGTGAAATCTGGATTCCTTTGCCAAGGCAGTTGCTCTAGTATTGTCACAAAAGAATTTCATTGGACCCGATGCACTAGGTATTACACCTAGATCGGATATGAAATCCTTCATCCAGACTGCATCATTTGTTGCTTCCGAAGCAGCTATGTACTTCGCTTCACACGTAGATCCTGCCATGATGCTCTACTTGGAGCTGCACCAACTGATAGCTCCACCATTCAATATAAATACGTATCTGGATTGCGACTTAGAGTCATCCGGATCAATGTCAAAGCTTGCATCAATGTAACCATTTACTACAAGCTCTTTGTCACCTCCATAAACGAGAAACATATCCTTAGTCCTTTTCAGGTATTTCCGGATGTTCTTGACCGTTGTCTAGTGCTCCTCTCCTGGATTAGTTTGGTACCTCCCTGCTATACTTATAGCAAGGCACACATCAGGTATGGTACACAACATTGCATAAATGATATAACCTATTGCTGAGGCATAAGGAATGACTTTCATTTTCTCTCTAACTTCTGCAGTTGTCGACATTGAGTCTGATTCAACTTCACATCTTGTAACACAGGCAAGAACCCTTTCTTTGACTGATCCATTTTGAACTTCTTCAAAACTTTATCAAGGTATGTGCTTTGTGAAAGTACAATTAAGCATCTTGATCTATCTCTATAGATCTTGATGCCCAATATGTAGGCATCTTCACCGAGGTCTTTGTGAAAGTACAATTCGACAAATTCTTATTCAAGTATCCTTTTATGCTATCCAGAAATTTTGTATTATTTCCAATCAACAATATGTCATCCACATATAATATTAGAAATGCTACAAAGCTCCCACTCACTTTCTTGTAAATACAGGCTTCTCCAAAAGTCTATATAAAACCATATGCCTTGATCACATTATCAAAGCGTATATTCCAACTTCGAGAGGCTTGCACCAGTTCATAAATGGATCGCCGGAAGTTTCCCACTTTATTAGCACCCTTTGGATCGAAAAAACCTTCTGGTTGCATCATATACAACTCTTCTTTAAGAAATCCATTAAGGAATGCAGTTTTGACATCCATTTGCCAAATTTCATAATCATAAAATGCAGCAATTGCTAACATGATTCAGACAGACTTAAGCATCGCTACGGGTGAGAAGGTCTCATCGTAGTCAACTCCTTGAACTTGTCGAAAACCTTTCACAAGAAGTCAAGCTTTGTAGACAGTAACATTACCGTCAGCGTCAGTCTTCTCCTTGAAGATCCATTTATTTTCTATGGCTTGCCGATCATCGGGCAAGTCCACCAAAGTCCGCACTTTGTTCTCATACATGGATCACATCTCAGATTTCATGGCCTCAAGCCATTTCGTGAAATCGGCACTCATCATCACTTCCTCATAGTTCGTAGGTTCATCATGGTCTAGTAACATGACTTCCAGAATAGGATTACCGTACCACTCTGGTGCGGACCATACTCTGGATGACCTACGAGGTTCGGTAGTAACTTGATCTGAAGTTTCATGATCATCATCATTAGCTTCCTCACTAATTGGTGTAGGAATCATTGGATCTAATTTCTGTGATGAACTACTTTCCAGTTCAGGAGAAGGTACAATTACCTCATCAAGTTCTACTTTCCTCCCACTCACTTCTTTCGAGAGAAACTCCTTCTCTAGAAAGGATCCATTCTTAGCAATGAATATCTTGCCTTCAGATCTGTGATAGAAGGTGTACCCAACAGTTTCCTTTGGGTATCCTATGAAGACGCACCTCTCCAATTTGGGTTCAAGCTTATCAAGTTGAAGCTTTTTCATATAAGCATCACAACCCCAAATTTTAAAAAATGACAACTTGGGTTTCTTGCCAAACCATAGTTCATATGGTGTCGTCTCAACGGATTTCAATGTATTTAACGTGAATGCAGCCGTCTCTAAAGCATAACCCAAAACGATAGCGGTAATAAGTAAGACACATCATAGATCGCACCATATCCAATAAAGCACGATTACGATGTTCGGACACACCATTACGCTGTGGTGTTCCAAGTGGCGTGAGTTGCAAAACTATTCCACATTGTTTCAAATGAAGACCAAACTCGTAGCTCAAATATTTGCCTCCATGATCAGATCGTAGAAACTTTATTTTCTCGTGACAATAATTTTCCACTTCACTCTGAAAATCTTTGAACTTTTCAAATGTTTCAGACTTATGTTTCATTAAGTAGATATACCCATATCTGCTGAAATCATCTGTGAAGGTCAGAAAATAACGATACCCGCCATGAGCCTCAATACTCATTGGACCGCATACATCGGTATGTATTATTTCCAATAAGTCAGTAGCTCGTTCCATTGTTGTGGAGCATGGAGTTTTAGTCATCTTGCCCATGAGGCATGGTTCGCAAGCACCAAGTGATTCATAATCAAGTGATTTCAAAAGCCCATCAACATGGAGTTTCTTCATGTGATTCGCACCAATATGACCTAAACGGAAGTGCCACCAATAAGTTGCAATATCATTATCAACTTCGCATCTTTTGGCTACAATGTTATGAACATGTGTATCACCACAATCGAGATTCAACAAAAATAGACCACTCAACAAGGGTGCATGACCATAAAAGATATTACTCATATAAATAGAACAACCATTATTCTCTGATTTAAATGAATAATTGTCTCGCATCAAACAAGTTCCATATATGATGTTCATGCTCAACGTTGGCACCAAATAAAAATTATTCAGGTCTAAAACTAATCCCGAAGGTAGAAGTAGAGGTAGCATGCCGACGACGATCACATCGACCTTGGAACCATTTCCGACGCGCATCGTCACCTCGTCCTTAGCCAATCTTCGTTTAATCCATAGCCCCTATTTTGAGTTGCAAATATGAGCAACAGAACCAGTATCAAATACCCAGGCACTACTACGAGCATTAGTAAGGTACACATCAATAACATGTATATCAAATACCCAGACACTACTTCCGCTTCCAGTGACCAGTCCCTTTGTAGTAGAAGCACTCAGTTTCAGGCTTAGGTCCATACTTGGGATTCTTCCTGGGAGTAGCAACTTGCTTGCTATTCTTCTTGAAGTTCCCCTTCTTCCCTTTGCCCTTTTTCTTGAAACTAGTGGTCTTGTTAACCATCAACATTTGATGCTCCTTCTTGATTTCTACCTCCGCAGCCTTTAGCATTGTGAAGAGCTCAGGAATAGTTTTCGTCATCCCTTGCATATTATAGTTCATCACAAAGCCTTTATAGCTTGGTTGTAGCCATTGAAGAACTTTGTCAATGACACTATCATGAAGAAGATTAACTCCTAGCTGAGTCAAGTGGTTATGGTACCCAGACATTCTGAGTATGTGTTCACTCACAGAACTATTCTCCTCTATTTTGCAGCTATAGAACTTGTTGGAGACATCATATCTCTCAACTCGGCCATTTGCTTGAAATATTAACTTCAAATCTTGGAACATCTCATATGCTCCATGACGTTCAAAACGTCTTTGAACTCCCGATTCTAAGCCGTAAAGCATGGCACACCGAACTATCAAGTAGTCATCAGCTTTGCTCTGCCAGACGTTCATAACATCCGCAGTTGCTCCTGCAGTAGGCCTTGCACCTAGCGGTGCTTCCAGGACGTAATTCTTCTATGCAACAATGAGGACAATCCTCAAGTTACGGACCCAGTCCATGTAATTGCTACCATCATCTTTCAACTTAGCTTTCTCAAGGAACGCATGAAAATTCAAGGGAACGGTAGCACGGGTCATTGTTCTACAACAACATAGATATGCAAAAAAACTATCAGGACTAAGTTCATGATAAATTAAAGTTCAATTAATCATATTACTTAAGAACTCCCACTTAGATAGACATCCCTCTAGTCATCTAAATGATCACGTGATCCAAATCAACTAAACCATGTTCGATCATCACATGAGATGGAGTAGTTTTCAATGGTGAACATCACTATGTTGATCATATCTACTATATGATTCATGTTCGACCTTTCGGTCTCAGTGTTTCGAGGCCATATCTGCATATGCTAGGCTCATCAAGTTTAACCCGAGTATTCTGCGCATGCAAAACTAGCTTGCACCCATTGTATGTGAACATAGAGCTTATCACACCCGATCATCATGTGGTGTCTCGGCACGACGAACTGTAGCAATGGTGCATACTCAGGGAGAACACTAATACCTTGAAATTTAGTGAGTGATCATCTTATAATGCTACTGGCGTCCTAAGCAAAATAAGATGCATAAAAGATAAACATCACATGCAATCAAAATATGTGACATGATATGTCCATCATCATCTTGTGCTCATGATCTCCATCACCGAAGCATCTTCATGATCTCCATCGTCACCGGCTTGAGACCTTGATCTCCATCGTAGCATCATTATCGTCTCACCAACTATTGTCACTACGACTATCGCTACCGCTTAGTGATAAAGTAAAGCAATTACATGGCAATTGTATTTCATACAATAAAGCGACAACCATATGGCTCCTGCCAGTTGCTGACAACTATGTTACAAAACATGATCACCTCATACAACAATATATATCTCATCATGTCTTGACCATATCATATCACAACAAGCCCCTACAAAAACAAGTTAGACATCCTCTACTTTGTTGTTGCAAGTTTTACGTGGCTGCTACGGGCTTCTAGCAAGAACCGTACTTACCTACGCATCAAAACCACAACAATTTTTAGTCAAGTGTGTTGTTTTAACCTTCAACAAGGACCAGTCGTAGTCAAATTAGATTCAACTAAAGTTGGAGAAATAGACACCCGCCATTCACCTGTATGCAAAGCACGTCGGTAGAACCAGTCTCATGAACGCGGTCATGTATTAACGGTCCGGGCTGCTTCATCCAACAATACCGCCAAATCGAAGTAAGACGTTGGTGGTAAGAAGTATGACTATTATCGCCCACAACTCTTTGTGTTCTACTCGTGCATATCATCTATGCATAAACCTGGCTCTGATACCACTGTTGGGGAATGTAGTGATAACCCACAAGTATAGGGGATCAATTGTAGCCTCTTTCGATAAGTAAGAGTGTCGAACCCAACGAGGAGCTAAAGGTAGACCAAATATTCCCTCAAGTTCTATCGACCACCGATACAACTCTACGCACACTTAGCGTTCGCTTTACCTAGAACAAGTATGAAACTAGAAGGACTTTGTAGGTGTTGTTGGATAGGTTTTCTAGATAATAACGAGCACATAAAGAAAAAGTAGGGGCTGTTTAGATAAAGAAGCAATAAAGTAAATATAGCGAGTGCGGAAAAGTGGTGGTAGGAGTGGCGAAATTGTCCCTAAGCAATTGACTACTTTACTAGACCGATAGCAAGTTTTATGTGGGAGAGGCCACTGCTAGTATGTCATCTCTGACTTGGAATTCTATGCACTTATGATTGGAACTATTAGCAAGCATCCGCAACTACTAACATTCATTAAGGTAAAACCCAACCATAGCATTAAGATATATTGGTCCCCCTTAATCCCGTATGCATCAATTTCTATGCTAGGTTGAAGCTTCTGTCACTCTTGCCCTCCAATACATAGTCCTATCAACATACAACTAACCCTATGGTGTGATCCACGCGCGCGCTCATATGATGGGCACCAAAGGACAGCAACATAGCCACAAGCAAATTAAACCAATCATAGCAATTCACCAATTACCGATAGGACAACGAAAATCTACTCAGACATCATAGGATGGTAACACATCACTGGATAATAATATGAAGTATAAAGCACCATATTCAAGTAGAGGGTACAGCGGGTTGCGGGAGAGTGGACCACTGAATATAGTTGGGGGAAGGTGATGGAGATGTTTGTGAAGATGATGGAGGTGTTGGTGTAGATCGCGGTGATGATGATGGCCCCCGACGGCGTTCTGGTGCCACCGGAAGCGAGGGGGAGAGAGCCCCCATTCTTCTTCTTCTTCTTCTTCTTATTCTTCTTACTTGACCTTCTCCCTAGATGGGAGAAGGGTTTCCCCTCTAGTCCATGGTCTCCATGGCGTGGGAGGGGCAAGAGCCCCTCCGAGATTGGATATGTCTCTTTGTCTCTCTCTGTTTCTACGTCCCCTGATTCTGCCTTTTCACCATTTCTTATATTCCCGAAGATCCGTAACTCCAATTGGGTTGAAACCTTCAACACGATTTGTTTCCGGATATTAGCTTTCTTGTGGCAAAAGAAGAGCAGCAACCAGCTTACGGGGTATCCACGAGGGTCAGGGCCGTGCCCACCCCCTGGGACACGCCCCGTGCATCGTGGGCCCCTCGAGCATCGTCTCACGTTGATTCTTCTTCCCAAAAATCATAAATATTCAAAAAATATTCTCCGTCCGTTTTTATCTCGTTTGGACTCTGTTTGATATGGGTTTTCTGTGAAACATAAAACATGCAACAAACAGGAACTGGCACTGGGCACTGGATCAATATGTTAGTCCCCAAAATAGTATAAAAAGTTGCCAAAAGTATATGAAAGTTGAATAATATTGGCATGGAACAATCAAAAATTATAGATATCACGGAGACGTATCAGCATACCCAAGCTTAATTCCTGCTCGTCCTCGAGTAGGTAAATGATAAAAAAGAATTTTTGATCTGGAATGCTAGCTAGCATAATCTTGATCATGTAATCTAATCATGGCATGAATATTAATACACGAGTGATTCAAGGCAATAGTCTATCATTTGACATAAAAACAATAATACATCATGTGTTTCAAAATCTCAATGCTAAAGAACCTTATCCCTACAAAATCATATAGTCTTGTATGCTCCCTTTTCTTAACACAAGGTACCCCTCATGCCCATCCTGGTGTCAGCCAAGCAATTGGTTCATACTTTTTAACGTGCTTCAGATTTTTCAACCCTCATGCAATACATGAGCGCAAGCCATGGATATAGCACTACAGGTGGAATAGAGTATGATGGTGGAGGTTGTGTGGAGAAGACAAAAAGGGAGAAAGTCTCACATCGACGCGGCTAATCAACGGGCCATGGAGATGCCCATAAATTGATGTCAATGCGAGGAGTAGGGATTGCCATGCAACGGATGCACTGGATCTATAAGTGTATGAAAGCTCAAACTGAAACTAAGTGGGTGTGCATCCAACTTGCTTTCTCATGAAGACCTCGGGCATTTGAGGAAGCCCATCATCGGAATATACAAGCCAAGTTCTATAATGAAAATTCCCACTAGTATATGAAAGTGATAACTCAAGAGACTCTCTATATGAAGAACACGGTGCTATTTTGAAGCACAAGTGTGGTAAAAGGATAGTAGCATTGCCCCTTCTCTCTTTTTCTCTCATTTTTTCTTTTTTCTTTTTTTGGTGGGCTTCTTTGACCTCTTTTTTCATTTCGGCTTCTTTGGCCTCTTTTGTTTTTCATAAAGTCAGGAGACTCATCGTGACTTGTGGGAGAATGTTGCTTCCATCATCCTTTCCTCGCATGGGACAATGCTCTAATAATGATGATCATCACACTTTTATTTACTTACAACTTAATATTACAACTCGATACTAGAACAAAATATGACTCTATATGAATGCCTCTGGCAGTGTACCAGGATGTGCAATGATCTAGCATAACAAAGATATCAAAAAACGGACAAGCCATGAAAACATCATGCTAGCTGTCCTACGATCATGCAAAGCAATATGACAATGAATGCTCAAGTCATGTATATGATGATGATGGAAGTTGCATGGCAATATATCTCAGAATGGTTATGGAAATGCCATGATATGTAGGTATGGTGGCTGTTTTCAGGAAGATATAAGGAGGCTTATGTGTGATAGAGCGTATCGTATCACAGGGTTTGGATGCACCGGTGAAGTTTGCACCAACTCTCGAGGTGACAAAGGGCAATGCACGGTACCGAAGAGGCTAGCAATGATGGAAGGATAAGAGTGCATATAATCCATGGACTCACATTAGTCATAAAGAACTCATATACTTATTGCAAAAGTTTATTAGACCTCAAAGAAAAGTACTACTATGCATGCTCCTAGGGGGGAGGTTGGTAGGAGTTAACCATCGCGCGCCCCCGACCTTCACGCAAAGATAAACAATCAAAATACAATGCGCGCCAATTTGGTTACATAGTTAGGAGACCATATGTGCATGCTTCGGGAATCACAAACCTTAACACCAATATCCTTACTAAACACAACCATCTACTAGTACCTCCCACATATTATCATCTCTATATCGCAAAACTATTGCAAGGAATCAAACATATCATATTCAGTGATCTACAAGTTTTATGTAGGATTTTATGACTAACCATGTGAATGACCAATTCATGTCATCTCTCTAAATAGATATAAGTGAAGCAAGAGAGTTTAATTCTTTATACAAAAGATATGCCCACGCTCTAACAAATATAAGTGAAGCAAAAGAGCATTCTACAAATGTCGGTTTTCTATGTGAAGAGAAACAGGCAATCCAAACTTCAAATGATATAAGTGAAGCACATGAAGCATTCTATAAAGCCATACTCAAAAGATTTAAGTGAAGTGCAAAGAAAAATCTATAAATCAACCAAGGACTATCTCATACCAGCATGGTGCATAAAAGAAAAGTGAAAACTAAATGCAAAAGACGCTCCAAGATTTGCACATATCGCATGAACGAAACGAATCCGAAAACATACCGATACTTGTTGAGGAAAGATGGGATGCCTTATGGGGCATCCCCAAGCTTAGACGCTTGAATCTCCTTGAATATTTACTTGGGGTTCCTTGGGCATCCCCAAGCTTGAGCTCTTGCCTCTCCTCCTTTTCCTCATATCGATACTTCCTCGATCTTCGAACACTTCATCCACATAAAACTTCAACAGAAAACTCGGTAAGATCCATTAGTATAATAAAGCAAATCACTAGTCTAAGTACCGTCGCAAACCAATTCGTAATTTTTTTGCATTGTAGTTACTGAAATATAACTTTTCCATGGCTTAATCCACTGATAGAAATTGATAGTTTCATCAAAACAAGCAAACTATGCATCAAAAACAGAATCTGTCTTAAACAGGACAGTCTGTAGTAATCTGAACATTCACCATATTTCTGTTACCCCAAAACTTCTGCCAAAATTAGGAAACATAAGAAATTTGTATAGAAATACAGTGCAAAAAGTTTTAGAACCGTTTGACGTTCCAGTAAAAAATGTAAAATCGCGCACTACAGCCGAAGTTTCTGTCCTGCACCGCACAAACCAACAAGCATTGTAAACATCCTAAAGGCAAACCTTGGCACATTATTTTTATAAAGGCAAAGTCTGGTGGACTTACCTCTCTTCCGCCAGAAGCAGCAGGGTTCTTAGGAGGTGTTGGACGTCTCTCGTGTTATGTGGTCAGAACTTTACTCTACGGTCATGCAGCATAAGTGCATCATCTATGGTCCTTATGTGATGCAGCTCATTGAGGAGACATGGGCTTCTTCATTTCCAGATGAGGAGCTTGACACTTGATACTTAGTGTCTCATGACGTTATTCAGTTAAGATAGAAGGAGAAGTGGGGGACATCTGCTCCGGCTCCTCCAGAGTGTGACACTGTCAGGTCTGATGATGATGATGATGAGCCAGACTATGAGACACCGTCACAGGAGCCCTCTTGGGCTAAGAAGCTCAAGGAGAAGATTAAGAAGTTGTTCTGCCTCCAGGCCAAGGGACAGCACAAGGCTCACGTGGATGCAAAGAAGGCCCGAAGTCGTGACAAGGTCATCATGAGGCAGGTTGGCCTCGATGTTGCTAGTGGCTCTGAGGACAGGATCACCGATGAGGAGGCTTGGGTCAGAGTTCACTGCCCATGGACTGAGTGTGATGAGGGAACTGGAGGTCCACCACCTGCTGCAGAGGAGTCTAAAGAGGAGGAGCACAATTGGTGATGTCGTGGAGTACTGCTACCACCTTCATCATTAGGTGTACTCTCTGCCCTTTTGGGCGTCTAAATGCCAAAGGGGGAGAGAGTTTAGCGATTTGCTGTGTCGTGTGTCCAATGTGTGTCCTCCTATTTTTCGTTGCTTTCCTCACTTGAACTTTTTTATTTGCTTTGATTTGTGTATGTCTTATGAGTTTGAGACCATATAGTGTAAGAGATATGTGCTACCCTATCTCTATCTATTATGTCGAGTACTTCATGTCATTATTAGTAGTTGCATGTGAGATGTATCTTATAGTTATGCCCTTATCCGTATGCTCACATGTTATTATGTTGTTACTTGCATGCTATCATGCTTATTAGGTTTTTGCAAGTATTGCTTGGTCTATAAAATATAGGGGGAGTGTGGATCCTATATGTGTGCACTTTGCATTCCAAAAGCATATCTAATGTAGTGCACACGTCTAGGGGGAGGTCGTCTATATTTTGTAGATATGTGGATTTGCCCGCCTCATTGCCTTATCTTTAGTGCAAATCCCATGTTGTCACCAATCCGCCAAAAAGGGGAGATTAGTAGGGCATATTTCTCCCTGAGTGGTTTTGGTGATTGATGACAATGTGTTAGCGGACTAATCGTGTGCATTGAGCATTTCAGATTATCAAACATGGCACAAGACGATTCGAGCCCCTCGGAGTTTCAGAGTGAAGACAATTTTCTTGCCTGCGTTTTTTGGGTGGGTTTGAGTCATAGGGAAAACTATATTATCAAGAGGGGGTCCGCTTCGGAAAGGTTTGGGTGGAATCATCACGTTTACAGTCATATTGCACCCATCGCTACTTTCCTCTTCTTTGAAGTTGTCCATCTATCTTGCTGAAGAAGGGGTGGAGAGCTGCAAGTGGTAGTACCGCGGGCAGCAGCGGTAGTACCGCTTATAGGCGGTAGTACCGTTGCTAATCCCGATCGTACTACCGCTCGCAGCTGTGGTCTCGACTTTTCGTGTCGGGTTTTATGGTAGTACCTCCAGGTCTCTACCTTGCTACCTTTTTGACCCTAGAGGACAAGCGGAAGTAGGAGCAGTAATAGAGGCGGAAGTACCGCCTATAGGCAGTAGTAACGCCCCTACCACCGCTTCTACTACCGCCGAGTCCTTTATTCTCCCCTATTTTTCTTTCTCCTTTCGCTTCTTGTAGGAAGCGGTAGTACCGCTCCTGGAGCGGTAGTACTGCTGGTGTGTGGGCCGAGGAGAGCATAACGGCTGGATTTGTTCCCCACTATAAAAGGGGGTCTTCTTCTCTAAGAAGATTTACCTCTTCCTCCCCCAAACTCCATTGTTTCTCCCAAGATCATTTTTGCCCGATCTCTCTCCCTAGCCAATCAAACTTGTTGATTTTCTAGGGATTGGTTGAGAAGGCCTCGATCTACACTTCCACCAAGAGAATTTTTATTTCCCCCACTAATCCCTTGCAGATCTTGTTACTCTTGGGTGTTTGAGCACCCTAGACAGTTGAGGTCACCTCGGAGCCACATTCCATTGTGGTGAAGCTTTGTGGTGGTGCTTGGAGCCTCCAATTAAGATGTGAAGATTGCCCCAACCTTGTTTGTAAAGGTTCGGTCGCCGCCTTCAAGGGCACCACTAGTGGAATCACGGCATCTCACATTTGTGTGAGGGCGTGAGGAGAATACGATGGCCCTAGTGGTTTCTTGGGGAGCATTGTGCCTCCACACCGCTCCAAAGAAGACATACTTCCCCTCAAAGGGAAGGAACTTCGGTAACACATCCTCGTCTCCACCGGCTCCACTTGTGGTTATTTCTTACCTTTACTTTGTGCAAGCTTTACTTGTGTTATATCTCTTGCTTGCTTGTGTTGCTTGCATCATATAGGTTTCCCACCTAGTTGTATATCTAGAAAACCTATTTGTTGCATTCCCTATTTTGTTAAGAGAAGTTAAAAATTGGTAGGTGCCTATTCACCCCCCTATAGTCAACCATATCGATTCTTTCAATGACGATATTGACTTACTCAAGTTGGACCAACTTTCTTGATTGCGTTGGCTCTATCAAGACAAGTAGATTGCTCCCCCATACTCCACTATGGGTGAGCCTCTCTTAGGCACATATTCACATGTCCATTATCACATGAATGGACGGCAAGCTCCAAGCATGATCTCTTCCTGATGCTCCACTTGAACTTGCACACCACAACCTTGATGACGATCACCACTCGATGTCATCCTCCATGGGTTATATGATATCTTTCCTTTGATGCATGCCCATGGAAACACACCTAACCTCACAAGGAACTCTCACTTAGACCATGGGTTAGTACACAAAGCACAATGGACAATGCTTACCATACCACGGGATCACTTGATCCCTCTCGGTACATCTTGTACATTTTGTGTGTTGACCAACTTGACTCTCTCTTTGACTTAGTCTTGATAACCTTGTATCATGTCTTCTCTATGACCATCTTTGGATAATTCCTTGAGTACCACCTTGGTCATCACGTAATCTCCTTGAAACCAACAAATGGACTTCAAGACATGCCTATGGACAAATCCTTCGAATATAACTCAAGGCAACCATTAGTCCATAGAGAGTGCCATCCATTACCAAAACCACACATGGGGGCACCATGCACTTTCACTCCCGTTTGATGTCCGAACACGCTCGTAAGTATGAGAAAGAAATGAGCTTTGACTTTGAAGATGACCCTAATAATTTGTTTGATTCAATTATATCCATTGTAGCCCATAGCAATGCAGAGGCGTTCTACTAGTACGCTATAAAAGATAGGACAAAGAAAACTATGATATAGAATCGATCATGCGGAACTGCATAACAAATGTTGCTGGCTTCCCGCATGTCTTTGTTGCAAGATTTCCCGCCACCACGTGCCCCAGATGCACACTTCCTCACCGGTGGTCTCTTATTCTACATGATGGAAGCCTATGCCCTGGTCATGCGGGAACAAGATGTGACCACCCATGTTGATACATTTGGTCCTTTTGGGTGCCCGACCGGGGGCAAGATCTTTGCGTGTTTGCGGTTCCATGTCCGCCTCAACTGAAAGACAAACTTGTTTTAGAAGGATATCTCTCTTCACGCGCTCCACCCTAGATGTACCATTGATGGGGAGGATATCGAGCACATCTTCATGTGCTACCCCCAGGCATGCATAATTTGGCAAAAGAATGACATCATACCAACGAGCGATGTCAACTACCTCTGGGACTGCCCAATACCCCGACCTAAATGGTCAAATCTGAAACACCACCCTACTCATCATTCTACGAAACATCTAGAATGCAATGACCTTCCGGCAAGACCTTCACAACATCACCTCTCTCATGGCGGTGACACTTATCCTCGCGTTTACATGTGCTATTGTGATAACGTAAAAAAACTTCTCATTGGTATTTGGCCAAACACTTATGTCCACCATGGACGACATCAGCAGGGGACAAAAGATACTTGGTTGCAGACGAGTTCGGGGTGGACGGCGGTGTAGTCCAAGGCGGGTGTACGACAAGGTTTGGATGGCTGTTGAAGTTGTAGAGCGGCATCGTCGGACTGAGTGGATGCGGATACAAAGCAATGGGGAGGGACGGCGCAGGGGAAATGTGATTCGGGAGAAGGGACTTGGGTGGGCCGGGGGTGTCGAAGGCCTACGTGACGGAGGTCTGGACCCCCACAAGCCTCCTACCAGCTTGCGAGAATTCAGACACCCGAACATGTCCATGGACATTTGTGGCTCGACAACAGATGACAAGAAATGTCTGGATACCATGATCCGAACGTTTAGGGGCGGTTTGGGGTAGCAAATCCCTTAAAAGAGCCAGAATTATAAAATTACCATTCTTTTACGGGATCGAGGAAAAAACCTGGCTCGACCGAAACCCTCATGATTTGCCGACCCGTATATATTTTTGAGAGAAACCTTAAAATGAGCCTCCAATCCCTCAGATGTTCAGGATTTGGGAGATTTTTACAGTACATCTATAGAAAAGATGGTAGGCGGGAGAAGTTTTAGGCCCAACCGCCAAAATAGTCTCCATTCCGACCTTGATCCATCGTGCCGGTCTCGATTTCGGACAAATTTCTGGCGGGCATGCTCGATTCGGAGAGATTCTAGTTGATTTCGGTTGGCTGCTCCTTGGGAGGGACGACGATATGCCGTTACCGCTGCGCTTGTTCGTGGACGGGAGGTACGTCGGTGTTGCAGACGAGGTCGTGGCACTGCACGAGCAGTCGCGGCTCGACTGCGAGGTATGCGACCACGCCTAGTTCGTCGTGTGCGGAGGCGGATTGCGCGTGTGTGGCGTCAAGAATTTAGGGAGACGCGGGTGAGAGGAAGAAGAAGACCATGGGATATATTTGGTTTTATGGTAAATTTTTGCGGGATCCTTTCGCCGTAGCCTCCACGGTACCGCAAAACATGTTTAAAATTCACGGTACGGAGTATTTCTTGTCTTAATTTCTTCCATTTTGTTGCGAATATTAATTTCTTCCACTTGGTTGCTACAATTTCATTTCTTTTGCTTTGATAAAAGTCAGAAGCCTAGGTGTAGCATTTGTTTGGACGAGATGATCTCATACGCTGCCACACCACGGCCATGCTTGAAAGAAAAGGGATCAAGCAACTCAGCTCGCAATGCGTCGCGTCGGGCTGTGTAGTAGCCATCACTGTCACCCAACGAAGCATCGTACTGTTGGGAGGGAACGGTTGTCCTAATGGAACCAGCTTCCTTCCTTGCTTGCGAGTCAACACGTACGGCGGGTCCGGTTCAGACAAAACGCAGTCACGGTCTGGCACAGGCCTGTGAGTGGCGATGGTGTTTTCTTCCTCGTCGACACCGTGGCCAAGCTAGCACCGGTGCTAGAGGAGGAAGAAAGGAACAGGCAGGCGCACGTGAATCCCGAGGCAGATTTTTAGATGAAGATGGTTCCGCTCGCTGTGAATCCCGAGGCAGATTTTTAGACTTTGCCAGGTTTTCCTTGAAGGCCTTTTATGGTGCGGCAGGACCCTGAAACGCGCCATTGAACTCCCCTGCGATGCAGCAACACGTACGTCCACATCTCCTGACCGTACCTACCGACTACTACCTCCGTTTCGGTGAATAAGTCATTCACGTACGTACTGTACTCCCTCCGTCCAGGTGCATGGGGCACCTAAGAAAATCCAAATTTTTTAAAAATGTTAGACGTAATTCAATTAAATGCTCCTCGTTTATCTAAACCATCTCCTTTTTTCCATTCGCTCCATCAGGACGCCCTCCTTCTCCTAATCTCCCATCGCTCCATCATGCTGTATGAAAGCACTCTCTCCTCTGTACCGCCTCTTTTCCCATATGAAAGCAATCATGCATGCTGCATGTTCTCATGGCGCTCCTTCCCAGCACTAATGATAGGATTAATTTTCAAATTCAGTTTTGATTTTGAGGAAACCTGCGGGCGCTCTCCTCCAATCTCAATCCACCTAAATCGCAGAGCTTTTTCTTAGGCGCCCTATGCACCTGGACGGAGGGAGTACGTACTGGCAGGTGGCAGCAGCGCCATTGACCGACGGGCAGGCAGCATATAGTAGCTGTCTGCCACGGCGGGAGGCACACACATGACACGCGCGCGCAGCTAGCGCCCCGGCCTTCTATGGTGCGCGCGTCGGTGCTGCATGCATGCGCAAGTGCGAGTGCCCACTTCCCGCCGGCCGGAACGTCCCCGCGCGCCGGGGGATCAATTTGCGGAGGGGTTTGACACCCGAGGCGTTGCCGATCGGCGTCGGGCCCTTCCAAAGTCTTGTGTTCTGCTGCCCGGCCGGCCGGCCTCGTTCGTCTTCTCTGCCCCCACCACCCATGCGGTCTCGGGGAATGGGAGCCGTGTTCCGCTCGATCGGTCAACGTTAATTGTTCTTCTTGTCCGTGACACGAGGCTCGTTTAATAATCTCCATCGGGATTCTCAGCCGGCTCCAGCGTCCCAAGCTTGGCTCAAGCTGTCACACTCGCAGAAGCCAAACAAAAGTTACTACTCCTAGATTTCATAGTATAACAATTCGATCGGGCGTGGCAAGAGGAGCTCACCGTACCAAAAACCATCAAGTGTGTGCTAGCTCGAGAGCACATGAATCTCTCAAAAAAAAGATTTTACACTATGTAGTACAAAATACTAGTAGTAACTAATAAACCCCATATGCTCGTAAATCAGGACCATTTCAAGATTACAAGTTTCGTAAAAGTTACAGTTCGTTTACGAGATGTGCAGTTCGTTTACGAGATGTGCACAAATGATAAGCTCCGGCACTTTACCAAAATACTCTACCTAGATCAAGTGCACTCCTACTTTGTGTCGCAAAAAAAAAAACATTCCTACATTTCCGGATTTGTGAAAAAAAATGATTATTGTCGGTTCCTATTCGGCGCTTAGAGCATCTCCAACAGCCGCCGGACGCGCCGCGCGCTTAAAACTATTTTGCCGCCCGCCCATCGCCTGGTTTGGCGCGGCGCGCAGCGGTGGCTCCAGCAACCACGCTAAAATGCAGCGCGCGCGCAGCTCCAGCAGGCACGCTAAAATGCAGCGCGCGCATGCTATAACTTTTTTTATATGAAAACTTTGCATAGATAAAAAAACAATACATAGTTTTAGCATAAAATACGATACATAGTTCATAGCATAGATAAAACTAAGGTGGAACTAGATAAAAAAATACAGATACAAATGTATTTTATATCGTTCGAAAGCATAGATAGATAGAACTACGGTGCAACTAGATAGAAACTACGGTGCAACGAGAAACTACGGTGACTCCCAGCCGCCATCATTATCACCATCATCATCCTCGGTCGTGTCGTCCGAGGTGTCGAGCCACATGTCTTCCCAACGCAGATCGTTGGGGAAGAAGATCGATTGCCCACCGTTCTCGACGATATCGCACTGCGATTAAGCCAGTGCCTTGCGCCGACGCCTAACGGCACGCTCCGCGCGGCGCCTTGCCGTCCTCCCTGCCCAGAACTCGTTCTCGGCGACGACGTCCTCCGGGTGGCGACGGCGCCACTCCGCCATGGCTCGCTCGTCCTCCTCGGCGATGAGAAGGCGGCGCTGCTGCCGCACGTGGTCCGCACGATCCTTGTCGGTGATGAGACGCGGCGGAGGGCGACGCGCTGCGCCTGCTCGCACGTGAAGACGTCGCGGAAGTTCATCTGCGACCGGGGCCTATCCAAGCGCCACGCCGCCGTGTTGTGCGCGCTCTGGAACGAGCCGTGGCCGAGCCGGACGTTGCCGGACCAGATCTCGGCAGAGTACCAGCCGTTGGGGCGCTTGCGGACGCCGCGGTAGCCCGAAGAACCCCGGCAGCACGGCAGCATGGTGGCGCGGTGGTGGCGGGGAAAGCGGCAAAGCGGCGAGGTGGCGAGGGGAGGGCGCGTGGCTATGTGCTGTGCGCGTGTCGAGCGCGGGATCTTATAGGCGCGCGCGAAGCGGCGCGCCAAATCTACCGCGCCGCGTGCCGCTTTCTCCCGCGCGCGCGTAAACGCTTCCGCGCTCGGTAAGTCCCCGCTGAAGCACGCGAAACCAGCCGACGCGCACTAAAATCCAATTTTACCGCGCGGGCGCGCCTTTTGGCACGCCTGTTGGAGATGCTCTTAAGCCAACTCCACCGCGCGACCCTATCCTGTTTGCCCCGGTCCGTTTGGGGTAAAAGGGACAAAGGAGGCGGCCCAGCGCGCGACGGCCCGAACCCATCCTGTCCGTTTTGTGTCCGGGCCGACCCATTTCGAGCGCAAACTTGCGCCGAGTTTGGGTCGCGGCGGACACCAAACGGACGCACCCTCGTCCGCGTCTGGGCCGCGTGGTAGGCGGCCACCTACCTTCCTCCCGCCCACATCAATGCGCACGGGCGGGCGGCTTCACCTGTCATCCACACATGGAAGGGTCGCCGTCCTTCTTTAAGTGGGAAGCATGGACGGTCGTCGTCCACACTGCCCCACGCCACCCCGCGGCCTCCTCAAAACCCGAAAGCCCCAGGCCCCAAACCCTAGCCAAGAACTCACCGGCCGGCCGCCCCGCAGCCATGAGGCTCTGGAACTACGGCCGCAAAGGCAAGCACGACCGCGAGGCTGGCTCCTCGTCGGGGCGTCGCCGCGGCTCGGTGAAGAAGGAGGAGCCGGCCTCGCCATCGCCACCACGCCGGGCCCCCTCGCCGCCCGCGTTCTCCATCGCCCCCGCGTCCGCCGGCGAGCGCGACCGGCACTACATCCGCGCTGAGGTGTGCCGCCGTTATTGGAAAACGAGGACACCGATCCCCTGGAGCGACGCCCACCTCCCCAACAACTGGCATTTGTCGGCCGACCGCGTGCCGATCCCGCCGGTCCCGGTGACCGGCCGTGCGCGCCGCCAGGAGATCGAGCGCCGCCGCCGCCTCCTCCCGGACGACCTCTACTACGACCCCAGGTACGCCCCCGACTCGCCATTGTGGGACACCTGGTTCCGCGATGAGCACGACGCGCGGCGGGCGTCCTATTTCGCCGGCACGTCGACGGGGCCACGGCGGCCACGCCCAGAGCGCCGAGCAGCTGCTCCCCAGGAGCGCGGGCGTAGGGTGGTGCGCGGCCTCACGCCCACGCCGTCGCCGTCTCCATCGCCACCACCACCTCCTCGCATGACGGCGGAGGAGGAAGCCCGTCTCGTGCAGCATGTCATGGAGGACTCCATGCGCACGCACGACGAGCGGCAATGGGACGGCTTGGAGGAGGCCATGGCACTGTCTGCCACCGGCGACGTGGCCTTCCCGGAGCTGCAGATGGCGGCCTTGACGGAGGAGAGGAGGGAGGACGCCATGAAGGAGGAGCCGGCGGCCGCCTTCCAGCAGCTGGTGGGCACGGGGTGGGCCTGGTCCTGCATTGCTCCAGAGATGGCCGCCGGCCTGGGCGTGGACTGGCGCGCCACTCCGCCGCAGTCACCGGAGCGGGAGGGGTCGCCACGGGAGGAGGTGTTGCAGGCACCTCCCGCCGTCCAGCCCGCCCCCGTCTACTAGGCACCGCACGCACCGCCGGCCCACCTGTGGACGTCGCCGGCCTACGTCGACCTCGTCAGCGACGACGACGACACCGGCGGCCAGTGAAGAGCGCCACGACGACGGCAATGACGGGCATGGGCAGGAGCGCGCCAGCGGCGACCGTTTTTTTTCTTTTTTATGTTTAATTATTAATGTGACGAAACTGGGCCGTTTTGTGGCCATGGGCCCCCCTAACTAAGTTTTATCTTTTATTAAACTGTGTTTATTTACTTTTTTAGTCATTTTTTTATGTTTTCTTTTTTTTATTGTTTTTCTGACACGGGCGTGATTTGGGGTGCGGCCGCGCCGTGGGCGCTCGCACGACCCAATGGACACAGCCGGACACGGGCGTACCCATCGGCGCCCCAAAGGGACAAAATCCGGCCAATCCGGACGTCCGTTTGGGATCGTGCGGTGGAGTTGGCCTTAGTGTGCAGTTTAGTCCGCTACTGGTACGTGGTGCGACAGACCTGTTGTATTGGACCGGCTCATGTAACGTTATGGCTACTGGCTAGCTCCAGTTTTGGGAACCTATTAGAAGCTTAAGTTTTTTGTAATGTTTTTTTGCTGGGGTTTTCTACTGATTTTTGTTTGCTCTTCTTTTTTTCTCTTGGTTTTTCCTCTATTGAACATTTTCTAAAATTCATGAAATTTTTAGAAATTCATGATAGTTTGAAACGCATGAATTTTTTAAACTTGTAAAGTTTTTCCGCTTTCACAATTTGTGTTCATACTCACATTTTTTCTTTAATTCACCAGCTTTTCTCAATTTTGTGAACTTTTTTAGATCCGTGATGTTTTTAAACTCGTTTATATTTTTCTATTTCACAAAACTCTTCAATTTCATCAGTTTTTTTCATATTCTTGAACTTTTCTCGAATTAGCGCAAAATTTCAATTTAAGAATAGGATTTTGAAATCTATGTTTATTAAAGTCAACAGTCAAATGGCAGACCGAGCTGACCAAGCGGCTGTATAATCGAACGATGCGGTTGACTGAGTGCCTGTTTGTGAACTGGCGCATGAAGCGCCAATTAGGAGTATTCAAGTTTTTTCTTTTTGAGGGGTAAGCCAAAATTTTATTACTGAAAGACCACAATGGGTGGGATACAACTTGGATCATGGGGTTGGCCTAACCAGAGATGGTGCCCGGACCAAGAATAAGTGAGTATTTGGCTAGTTTGTGTGCGTCAACATTAGCCGCACGACCTTCAAAATAAAAATTACATTGAAACGTAGATGCTCTAATATTAATCTCTTGAATGATAGAACCACTCCTTCCTCTACCTCCACATGAAATATTAGCCACCGTTTGTTTGGAGTCAGGAGCAATGACAAAGTTGTGGATATTTAGATCTTCCGCCAGTGCCAACGCCTCCCGGCACGCAATTGCTTCAAGGATTGCTGGGTCCTCCAGACCAGCAACCACCAGCGCTGAGCTGCCGAGGTAACTGCCTTGCTCATCCCTGCATACTGCAGCAGCTGTGCCACCCTTCCTCGCTCTAACTCCCGCATCTACCTGGATCTTTGCAAAACCAGCAGGGGGAGCCTTGGGGCGAGTCGTTCGTGTATGCCCTGTTGGTGGAGCTACACTTGTCGTCGCCGGGCTTCTCATGGCGATCATATTAAGTTCGTCAATGAACCGCCTGACAAATGAATTAGTTGCTTGTGGCGATTGGAAAATTCCTTCATGAATAGCCTTGCGACGCGCCGTCCATATCGCCCAGAGTGTGACCACCAGTAAAACAAACTGATCATGAGGTAGTGACTGCATGAAGGTGAAAAGCCACTGCTTGGCGTTGGATTCAGTGTTCGATACCAGGCTTTGTGCTAGCTCCTCATCAACTAGTGCCCACACACATCTCGAACTAGTGCACTTTACCAGAGAGTGTCTCCATGAATCAGGAGAACTACACAATCCGCACTGAGCATTATCAGCCATGTGTCTATGTGCCCAAACGTCCTCCGTAGGCAGAGACTGCTTTGATAAGCGCCAGAGGAACATCCTCACCTTAGCCGGGACCCGTGTCTTCCAGAATGTTTTCCATGCTCCTTCCTCGACCGTCGTGTTTGAGGTACCAGTCCTGCCTTCAAGCCAAGCCTCCCTTCGCTGTCTTGTTGCTACCAGCATACGGTAAGCTGATTTGACAGTGAAGTTCCCACTTGATTCAAAGTTCCAGCTCCAAAAGTCCTGGAGATTGCGTGTGCACAATGGGATCCCCAGGATGATGCTTGCATCCATAGGCATGAACACTTGGTTGATTAGCTGGCTGTTCCACGTAGCACTTGTGTGGTCGATGAGTTCCGCCACCATAATCGGTGGGTTAGGGTGAATGCTCCCATATGGTCGTAGCATCTCATCTCTTGGCAGCCACGGATCCTCCCAAATGCGAGTAGATTGACCATTACCAATTCGGCGGATGAGCCCCTGCTTAAGTGTATCCCTGCCTTCGATAATTGCTCGCCATATCTGACTTGGATGGTTGCCCAAAGTCGCCTCGAGGATCGTGGTTCCTGGAAAATATATGCTCTTCAACAGGCGGGCACTCAAGGATTCTGGAGCTTGGAGAAGTCTACATGCCTGTCGCGCCAGCATCGCCATGTTGAAGAGTTCAAAATCTTTGAAACCTAGGCCTCCCATTCCCTTCGGTTGTCTCATGCTCTTCCAGGATACCCAATGAGGTTTTCTTTTGCCTTCTTTGCTTCCCCACCAAAACCTTCTAATGAGCATGTTGAGATGCTCACATAAACCCCTTGGGAGTTTAAAACAGGACATGGAGAACACCGGTATTGACTGAGCCACCGATTTTATTAAAACCTCCTTGTCGGCCGATGACATGATATTTTCCACCCATCCCTGCACTTTGCTCCATATCCGGTCCTTGAGGTATTTAAAAGCCCCATTCTTCGAACTACCAATGTCTGAAGGCATCCCCAGGTACTTCTCATTTAGTGTTTCATTGGGTACATTGAGTAGGCCTTTTATCTCATCTCTGGTAGCTTCTGGCACTCCCTTGCTAAAGAAGATCGAACATTTAGCAAAGTTCACTCGCTGACCTGATGCTTGGTAGTATGTGTCCAGTACTAGGTTCACCTCATTAGCTCCCGCACTATTTGCCTTACAAAACAGCAGGCTGTCATCTACGAATAAAACATGGCTGACTTGTGGCACCGTGGGAGCTACTTGTAAACCACTCAAATTTGATGACTCATTTTTGATTTCAACAGGCACGATAGGCCCTCTGGTGCTAGCAAAAACAAGTACAGAGATATTGGGTCCCCTTGTCTGATTCCTCTTGACGGTTCAAACTCCTCCAGTCTCTTTCCATTGAACATCACCGAAAACTTAACTGTGGTGACCAGTCCCATCACTATATCCACCCATCTCTCGTTGAACCCTAGTTTAACCATTATTGCTCTCAAGTATGGCCACTCAACCCTATCATAAGCCTTTGTCATGTCCAGCTTAAGTGCGAAGGACTGATGCTTTTTAGCCTTATTCCTCTTCATAAAATGTAGACACTCGTAGGCTGTGATGATGTTGTTAGTAATAAGTCTACCAGGGACAAAAGCAGACTGTTCCTCAGAAATAATCTCAGGTAGTATCACCTTTAGCCTATTAGAGATCACTTTGGATGCAATTTTGTACAGAACGTTACATAAACTGATAGGCCGGAACTGGCTCAGAAGAGTTGGATTTTTTACCTTGGGGATCAACACCAAGACTATTTCATTAATGCACGCCGCCGATTCAGTGCCTTCAACAATTCTAATCACAACTTTGGTGATTTCATCTCCACGTGTCTCCCAGTGCCACTGAAAAAAGTGAGCAGGAAAGCCGTCTGGACCGGGGGCCTTGGTGGGAAACATCTGAAACAGGGCGGTTTTAACTTCTTCTGCGCTATATGGTGCATTCAACGACATGTTCATTGCATCCGGGACTTTGCGTGGCACTGTATCTAGCACCTGAGACATATCTCCCACTCCCTCGGTCGTGTATAGATCCTTGTAAAAGGTGGTCGACATTGATTCCATTTCCGTCACGTTCTCCGTTACCCTCCCATCAGCACACTGCAAAGATTTGATTTGGTTTTTTCGCCGCCGCCTGCTCGCTCTCAGATGGAAGAAATAGGTGTTTTTGTCGCCATGCATAAGACAGTCAATCCTGGTTCTTTGCCTCCATAGGATTTCTTCGCAGTGAAAAAGCTCGACCAGGCGATCACAAACTTTTGTCTCCTGTCGCGTTGGGCCGGATCTTCCCGGGGATCCCCGCAGCACCTGTAGTTCCTTTTTTAAGACCGCTATCTCTCTGTGGATGCTGCCAAAGTGCAGCCTATCCCAAGTCGCCAGCTCGCCCGACAGCGCGTGGAGCTTCGCTTTCACCTGGCCCACCAAATCTCTAGCCGCCTGGCTCCAACCCGCATGCACCACTATCTCCAGCATCGGGTCGCGTTCCCAACAAAGCTCGTACTTAAATGGTCGTGGCCCCCGCCTGCATGCATGCATTGCTTGGAGCTGAAGCAGCAAGGGTACGTGATCAGATGTGATGGCAGCAAGGTGTTCCAATGAAGCATTTGGGAAGGTCAGAACCCACTCTGGATTAGCCACGCCTCGATCCAACCGCACCCTGGTGTAAGTGCCACCCACGACCTTCTTCTCGAAAGTCCAGTTCTGTCCTTTGTACCCAATGTCCGACAAGCCACATGTATCAATAGCGTCTCGGAATGAGTCCATCTGTGCTTGGCTTCGTTGGCCAATTCCATCATGCTCATGGGTATGAAGAACTTCATTGAAGTCTACAATCACAACCCATGGCTCATTGCTCGTCCCTGCGATTCCACGCAACATATCCCAAGTTCTGTATCTCTCACTTGTTTGGGCCTCCCCATACACAAAGGTTATTCTGGTTTTGTTTTCTACCATTTGTTCAACCGAAACATCTATGTGGTACTCAGAATAACCCAACACTTCGAGCTTTATTTCCTCATTCCAAAAAATGCCTAGTCCACCGCTCCTTCCGGAGCTGCTTACAGCAAAACTTTTATTGTAGCCTAAAGTTCCTACCAGATTCTCAACAAGTGAGCCCTCCAACTGAGTTTCAAGAATGCATACAATGGAGGGGGCATGTAGCTTCGAGAGATCTCGAAGCTCTCGAACTGTCGCAGGTCTGCCAGCCCCACGACAGTTCCAAACTAGGTAACTCATTGCGCCTGGCGCGACCCATTGATAGGGCCTGCCGTTTGCGCATTGGGGTTGGTTGAGATCTTGCTCTTCACTTGATTCTTCTCCATCTGAGGAGGGTTGGTCTTCGGCCTTTTGAGATCCTGTTTTGACGCAGGGCTCTGCGGGACAACGACTGTGGATGTGTTTTGCGGCTCCATCGAAGATGATGGGTTCATGCCTGGGGCCGTAAGCAAAAGTGTGTTGTGGGCTCCACGCTTTCGGTTCCCATCTCCATCTTCCATGGTTGTGTCCTGATCAACATAAGGATCAAAATTTTCTTGCCGTGTTCTGCCAGACCCGCGCCCTCCTTGGCCTAAACGGCCACTGCCTCGTCCTCGTACACCTTGGAAACCTCTTGCTACACCTGGACCGTGATCTGGACCCTTGAACCAGTCTGCTCTCAGATTTTTAAACACTAGTGCTGATGGGGGATGGATTCCATTGCCGCATTCTTTGAACAGATGGCCTAGCATACCACAAACCGCACACCAGTCTGGCAACCTTTCGTATTTCACCCTGAATATCTCCCTCTTCTTCTTAACTACCAGAGAGACAGCGTTCTTGAGCGGCTTAGTGACATCCACCTTCACCCGAACCCTAAAAAAATTGCCCTCAAAGTCCTGGGATTTCGGTTCAGCAAAAATAAAGTCGCCAACCATGGCTGCTAGGGATTTGCTCATGTGGAAGAATAATTCAAGGAGGTCATGGATCTGAATCCACATCTCGATCTTGTTGAGAACAATAGACGATGGCCTAGTGAATCCATCATAGGGCTCGATCACGACTGCTTTTCCCTTGAAAGTCCAGGGGCTGTCCTCCATGACTCTCTCCCAGTCACCAAGGCAGGAGAATTGGAGGGTATAGAGATTGTCTTCTAGAGGACGGAAACTAACTTCTTGCGCTAGATCTCAGGCCACCCTCATGTTGCGGAAGAACCAGTACTGGCTATAGGTTTTATCCATGTGAACTTACGCGATCGCCATCCATCGTGCAGCTTCCTCTGGTGTGTCACCATCTTGAACCACCACATCCTCAAGATCGCCTTCTTTGAGGCCTAGCTCCCTCATCATAGCTTCCATCTCGCTCATCGCCGCGGCCGAAGCCGACGTAGAGCCTTCCATGAGATCTCTTGCCCGTGAGATCGTTTTCCGCGGGCGGGGGCCAATAAGTCATGGGCCCTGCTTGTAGTAATTTTTGTAGACCTACAAGGTACTGTAACACGGTTGTTCCTACTCCTAGGCCTGGGAGTAGGAACAACCATATGGTGCTACCGGTGCACCGAACCCCGATTTTCATTCAAAACTTTTCAAAAAAAAATTGTCCATACACATCCCCAATCCCTGCTTCCCCCCCCCCCCCACCCACCCCCACCAGCACTTTTGGGACAACCCATGTGTGGGTTGGGTGCCCCTATTTCCTTTTTCTTTTTCTTCTTTTTCAAATATTCAGGTTTCTGTTTACAAATTTGAAAATATATATTGAATTGAAAACATTGTTTCTACCTTCAGAAAATGTTCTTGGATAAAAAATAACAATCCAAATTTCAACTAATGTACCTAGATTTAAAAATAGTTCATGAAATTTTCTAAATAATTTTAATTTATAGATGGTCTGAATTTCAAATAATTTTCATGAATTTGAAAAATAACTATGAATTCAAAAAAATATTCACAAAATTTGAGAGTTGGTCCCAAATTTCAAAAATGTCCGTCGATTACAAAATGATTGTGGATTCAGAATATTTTTGGAAAGATTATAAAATATTTGAAAATTTAAGAAAACGTTCATTGGTTCAAAAATTGTTCGCTGATACAAAATGGTTCACAAAATTAAAAATATTCCTAGAAATAAATAAATTTGTTAACTGGGAATATATATTTCATGAATTTAAATAAATATTCCAAATTTTGAAACAGAAAATACAATAAAGACAATATAAAATGAAAATAGAAAAGAAGAAGAAGAAAGAAAGAAATTAACAAAATAAAAAGCACGTAAATAGAAAACCTGGTCCAAGGAAGGTTCTATGACCTTCCCAAAACTGGTGGGAGAGTGGCACGTGTTTTCATGCATATTGGCCGGCCCATATCTTAGCCGAGCTTGTGGTAGTGTGTGTTGCTACATATGTATAGAATTTCGAGTAATACGACCACATCGCCTTGGGTCGACCCATTTCTTCGTTTGTCGTTGCGTCTTTTCCTATTGGTTTTACTAGTAGCCTTGCACGTGCACGCACGTCTCTACAAAACACATCTTATCATTCTGCTGATTAGCACTTTTTAGCTTTTACATACACAATTAAGAGCACAGTATATAGACATATAGTGTGTCACTTACTGTTATTTCAGTTATCTGTGACCATGGGCACCCCTGGCAGTAAGGAAATACCGCATTGCAGCCACGGACTCATGGCTGGCCATTACACCTCCGTAACCATGTCATATTTAGGCTTTGCATGATTCTTTTTCCTCTTTAAAAACATACTCCCTCCGTCCCAAAATTCTTGTCTTAGATTAGTCTAGATACGGATGTATCTAATACTAAAATGTGACTTGATACATCCGTATTTAGACAAATCCAAGACAAAAATTTTGGAACGGAGGGAGTACTTGAATGGCAATGATCGAGACGCTGTAGTATCATCAACCTTAACATATGCATTCAGTTTGGTCCAGACCCGACAAGAATATGCATCAGCCGACTTGGCAATCAATGTGAAGATGAAACATAATATATCTGTAATCTGCATTAGGTAAAGAGATGATTGAACAAAAAACAAGCAAAGTCAATTTGCCAGACCAAACTTGTGGTGACTGGGAAAAATATCACAAAATTAAATATAAAACTCGTAAGTTGGCGCTAATCATCACAGCCGGGCAAAAAAAGTACAAACAATAATATCACTAACAAACTGAAATCGAATTGAATAAATTTTTGGTAATGTGGTTGTTCTAGTTGTGAGAGAAACTCTGGTTGCTTTTATGTTCAACAGAATCTTTTTAATCATCTAGCATCTTAACCTTGTAGATCAAGCACCCTGATTAGCTCATCTCGCATCAAAAGGAGTAAACCATTATCATCGTCTAGCATCATAGCTGGTAGTTCCAATATATATTTTCTAGTGAACCTTAGCCTGGAAACGATCAACAAATATCAGAATATCCTACTGTAACTAACAACATCAGAATATCGTCGAAAACAACATCTTAACTTCTCAATGATGGAAATAGAAGAGAAACATCGACAAATGCAAGCATGAAGAATCTGGACTACATAATAAAGACCTCAGAGTCAGTAGATTTCCTGTACTTCCTCCAAATTAGCAACAACGTATGAGTCGAAAAGTAAAAGGGACAACACCAGTAACTTAGAAATTAGTTCCCTATAGTACCTATAAAGAGATGGCTGAAAATCTTAGAGGTTGTCACAATAAAGATTTTAAATAAAAAAGAAAGCTTGCAACAGCTGCATTAGTATATAATTACAGTGGTCAATTGTTCATCAATAAAACTGTTCTCAGCATGTTCTCATCTCATGGTTCCTTCACGCCAGTATCTTCACCTCTTCACACTCATTTTGTATTCATGAACCCATAAAAAAAGACCACAAACAGAGTGAGATACCTGATGGAAATAGAGCTACCAATAGGAGAACACAAACTTGCAGAACTTGACACATTCTAATACATGATCAATCTCCATTACTGAAAGAAGAAAAGGTTCATTCGGTTTTTGAACAACTTCTGTCATAGCTCCTCTGCACCTAGCAGACTTATTTGACCTAAAATGCAATTCAGACACATGAAACATCATCCAATCTATTCAGAAATTTTAATTTATAACTTATTTTCAAATAAAATGGTATATATAAATATAACTTCAAAGACTGTAGTGATAATATAAAAAGTACACCCCAGTAATTTTTTAAAATACATAATTATATACCGAAAAAATCAGATCATTCCTTTTAGGAAGGTGTCCTTCATGCCCTTCTTCCACCCCGACTTCACTCATCGGGACCTCCTACACCGGGATCATCTTCCTACACATAGTCGCCATGAGCAAGTAGCAATCAGTGTTTATCGTAGCACACAAAATCAGTTTATTGTTCTACTGAAGACATGCACCCAAAACTGAAACTTAATAATTCAATGAATGTGCAGGCTATCAATAATACAACTAAATTGTCACACCGAACCAAAAAGAAAATTGCGTTTCTTAGGTTTAATCTGCACCAGTTAACACAAGCTCCAATATTCAAGATGTTGGGGAACGTAGCAGAAATTCAAAAAATTTCCTACGTAACACCAAGATCTATCTATGGAGAGACCAGCAACGAGTAGAAAGGGGAGTGCATCTACATACCTTTGTAGATCGCTAAGCGGAAGCGTTCAAGTGAACGGGTTGATGGAGTCGTACTCATCGTGATTCAGATCACTGATGATCCTAGTGCCGAACGGACGGCACCTCCGCGTTCAACACACGTACAGCTCGACGATGTCTCCCACGCCTTGATCCAGCAAGGAGAGAGGGAGAGGTTGAGGAAGACTCCATCCAGCAGCAGCACAACGGCGTGGTGGTGATGGAGGAGCGTGGCAATCCTGCAGGGCTTCGCCAAGCACCTACGGGAGAGGAGGAGGTGTCACGGGAGGGAGGGAGGCGCCAAGGGCTCAGGTATGGATGCCCTCCCTCCCCTCCACTATATATAGGGGCAGGGGAGAGGGGGGAGGCGCAGCCTTGCCCCTTCCTCCAAGGAAGGGGTGCGGCTAAGAGGGGGGGAGGAGTCCATCCTCCCCAAGGCACCTCGGAGGTGCCTTCCCCTTTTAGGACTCTCCCCTTTTCCTCCACTCTTGGCGCATGGGCCTCTAGGGGCTGGTGCCCTTGGCCCATGTAGGCCAAGGCGCACCCCCTACAGCCCATGTGGCCCCCGGGGCAGGTGGCCCCACCCGGTGGCCCCCCGGGACCCTTCCGGTGGTCCCGGTATAATACCGATGACCCCGAAACTTGTCCCGATGGCCGAAACAGGACTTCCTATATATAAATCTTTACCTCCGGACCATTCCGGAACTCCTCGTGACGTCCGAGATCTCATCTGGGACTCTGAACAACATTCGGTAACCACATACAAACTTCCTTTATAACCCTAGCGTCATCGAACCTTAAGTGTGTAGACCCTACGGGTTCGGGAGACATGTAGTCATGACCGAGATGTTCTCCGGTCAATAACCAACAGCGGGATCTGGATACCCATGTTGGCTCCCACATGTTCCACGATGATCTCATCGGATGAACCATGATGTCAAGGACTCAATCAATCCCGTATACAATTCCCTTTGTCTAGCGGTATGGTACTTGCCCGAGATTCGATCGTCGGTATACCGATACCTTGTTCAATCTCGTTACCGGCAAGTCTCTTTACTCGTTCCGTAACACATCATCCCGTGATCAACCCCTTGGTCACATTGTGCACATTATGATGATGTCCTACCGAGTGGGCCCAGAGATACCTCTCCGTTTACACGGAGTGACAAAATCCCAATCTCGATTCGTGCCAACCCAACAGACACTTTCAGAGATACCCGTAGTGTACCTTTATAGCCACCCAGTTACGTTGTGACGTTTGGCACACCCAAAGCACTCCTACGGTATCCGGGAGTTGCACAATCTCATGGTCTAAGGAAATGATACTTGGCATTAGAAAAGCTTTAGCATACGAACTACATGATCTTGTGCTAGGCTTAGGATTGGGTCTTGTCCATCACATCATTCTCCTAATGATGTGATCCCGTTATCAACGACATCCAATGTCCATGGTCAGGAAACCGTAACCATCTATTGATTAACGAGCTAGTCAACTAGAGGCTTACTAGGGACATGGTGTTGTCTATGTATCCACACATGTATCTGAGTTTCCTATCAATACAATTCTAGCATGGATAATAAACGATTATCATGAACAAGGAAATATAATAATAATCAATTTATTATTGCCTCTAGGGCATATTTCCAACAGTCTCCCACTTGCACTAGAGTCAATAATCTAGTTCACATCGATATGTGATTAACACTCAAGGTCACATCCCCATGTGACTAACACCCAAAGAGTTTACTAGAGTCAATAATCTAGTTCACATTTACCATGTGATTAACACTCGATGAGTTCTGGGTTTGATCATGTTATGCTTGTGAGAGAGGTTATAGTCAACGGGTCTGAACCTTTCAGATCCGTGTGTGCTTTACAAATCTCTATGTCATCTCCTAGATGCAGCTACCACGTTCTATTTGGAGCTATTCCAAATAACTGTTCTACTTGGAGCTATTCTAAATTGTTGCTCCATTATACGTATCCGGTATCTCTACTCAGAGCTATCCGGATAGGTGTTAAGCTTGCATCGACGTAACCCTTTACGACGAACTCTTTTACCACCTCCATAATTGAGAAAATTCCTTAGTCCACTAGTTACTAAGGATAACTTTGACCGCTGTCCTGTGATCCATTCTTGGATCACTCTTGTACCCCTTGACTGACTCATGGTAAAGCACACTTCAGGTGCGGTACACAGCATAGCATACTGTAGAGCCTATGTCTTAAGCATAGGGGACGACCTTCGTTCCTTTCTCTCTATTCTGCCATGGTCGAGCTTTAAGTCTTAACTTCATACCTTACAACTCAGGCAAGAACTCCTTCTTTGACTGATCCATCTTGAACACCTTCAAGATCACGTCAAGGCATGTGCTCATTTGAAAGTACTATTAAGCGTTTTGATCTATCCTTATAGATCTTGATGCTCAATGTTCAAGTAGCTTAATCCAGGTTTTCCATTGAAAACACTTTCCAAATAACCCTATATGCTTTCCAGAAATTCTACGTCATTTCTGATCATTAATATGTCAACAACATATACTCATCAGAAATTCTATAGTGCTCCCACTCACTTCTTTGGAAATACAAGTTTCTCATAAACTTTGTATACACCCAAAATCTTTGATCATCATCAAAGCATACATTCCAACTCCGAGATGCTCACTCCAGTCCTCAGAAGGATTGCTGGAGCTTTGCATACTTATTAGCATATTTCAGGATAGACAAAACCTTCCGGTTGTATCACATACAACCTTTCCTCAAGAATCGTCGAGGAAACAATGTTTTGACATCCTATCTGCAAGATTTCATAAATAATGCAGTAATTGCTAATATAATTCCAACAGACTCTTAGCATCGCTACGAGTGAGAAAGTCTCATCGTAGTCAACTCCTTGAACTTGTCGAAAAACATCTTAACGACAAGTCGAGCTTTCTCAATGGTGACACTTACCATCATTGTCTGTCTTCCTTTCAAAATCCATATGTACCTAACAGCCTTACGACCATCAAGTAGTTCTTCCAAAGTCTACACTTTGTTTTCATACATGGATCCTCTCTCGGGTTTTATGGCCTTGAGCCATTTATCGGAATCCGGGCCCACCATCGCTTCTCCATAGCTCGTAGGTTCATTGTTGTATAGCAACATGACTTCCAAGACAGGATTACGTACCACTCTGAAGTAGTACGCATCCTTGTCATCCCACGAGGTTTGGTAGTGACTCGATCCGAAGTTTCATGATCACTATCATAAGCTTCCACTTCAGTTGGTGTACGTGCCACAGGAACAACTTCCTGTGCCCTGCTACACACTTGTTGAAGTGACGGTTCAATAACCTCATCAAGTCTCCACCATCCTCCCACTCAACTTTTCGAGAGAAACCTTTCCTCAAAAAAGGACCGATTCAAGAAACAATCCCTATTACTTTCGGATCTGAATTAGGAGGTATACCCAACTGTTTTTGGGTGTCCTATGAAGATGCATTTTATCTGCTTTGGGTTCGAGCTTATCAACCTGAAACCTTTTCACATAAGCGTCGCAGCCCCAAACTTTCAAGAAACGGCAACTTAGGTTTCTCCAAACCATAGTTCATACGGTGTCGTCTTAACGAAATTATGTGGTGCCCTATTTAAAGTGAATGTGGTTGTCTCTAATGCCTAACCCATGAACGATAGTGGTAACTCGATAAGAGACATCATGGTATGCACCATATCCAATAGGGTGCAACTATGACGTTTGGACACACCATCACACTATGGTGTTCCAGGCTGTATCAGTTGTGAAACAATTTCCACAATGTCTTAATTCTGTGCCAAACTCGTGATTCAGATATTCATCTCTATGATCATATCATAGATCTTTTATCCTCTTGTCACGACGATCTTTCAACTTCACACTGAAATTACTTGAACCTTTCAATAATTCAGACTCGTGATTCATCAAGTAAATATACTCAACATCTACTCGAATCATCTGTGAAGTAAGAACATAACGATATTTACTGCATGCCTCAGCACTCATTGGACTGCACACATCAAAATGTGTTACTTCCAACAAGTTGCTATCTTGTTCCATCTTACTGAAAACGAGGCTTTTCAGTCATCTTGCCCATGTGGTATGATTTGCATGTCCCAAGTGATTCAAAATCAAGTGAGTCAAAACGGTCCATTTGCATGGAGTTTCTTCATGCATATACACCAATAGACATGGTTCGCATGTCTCAAACTTTTCAAAAACGAGTGAGTCCGAAGATCCATCAACATGGAGCTTCTTCATGCGTTTTATACCAATATGACTTACATGGCAGTGCCACAAGCAAGTGGTACTATCATTACTATCTTATATCTTTTGGCATGAAAATGTGTATCACTACGATCAAGATTCAATAAACCATTCCTATAGGTGCAAGAGCACTTATTCAGGTTTAGTACTAATCTCTTTGGTAGAGGGAGCGTGCGATGCTTGATCATATCAAGCTTGGAAAAACTTCCAACACATATCGTCAGCTCACCTTTAGCTAGTCTCCGTTTATTCCGTAGCCTTTTGTTTGGAGTTACTAACACTTAGCAACCGAACCGGTATCTAATACCCTGGTGCTACTAGGAGTACTAGCAAAGTACACATTAACACAATGTATATCCAATATATTTCTATCGACCTTGCCAGCCTTCTTATCTACCAAGTATCTAGGGTAATTCTGCTCTAGTGGTTGTTCCCCTTATTACAGAAGCACTTAGTCTCGGGTTTGGGTTTTACCTTGGGTTTCTTCACTAGAGCAGCAGCTGATTTGCCGTTTCATGAAGTATCCCTTCTTGCCCTTGCCCTTCTTGAAACTAGTGGTTTCACCAACCATCAACAATTGATGCTCCTTCTTGATTTCTACTTTTGCAGTGTCAAACATCGCGAATACCTCAAGGATCATCATATCTATCCCTGATATGTTATAGTTCATCACGAAGCTCTAACAGCTTGGTGGCAATGACTTTGGAGAACCATCACTGTCTTATCTGGAAGATCAACTCCCACTCGATTCAAATGATTGTTGTACTCAGACAATCTGAGCACAAGCTCAACAATTGAGCTTTTCTCCTTAGTTTGCAGGTTAAGAAAGTCATCGGAGGTCTTATACCTCTTGACATGGGCACGAGCCTGAAATCCCAATTTCAGCCCTCAAAACATCTCATATGTTTCGCGATGTTTCAAAAACGTCTTTGGTGCCTCAACTCTAAACCGTTTAACTGAACTATCACGTAGTTATCAAAACGTGTATGTCAGATGTTCGCAACAACCACAGACAACGTTCGAGGTTCAGCACACTGAGCGGTGCATTAAGGACATAAGCCTTCTATGAAGCAATGAGGACAATCCTCAGTTTACGGACCTAGTCCGCATAATTGCTACTATCAACTTTCAACTAATTTTTCTCTAGGAACATATCTAAACAGTAGAACTATAGCGTGAGCTACGACATAATTTGCAAAATCCTTTTGACTATGTTCAAGATAATTAAGTTCATCTTATGAACTCCCACTCAGATAGACATCCCTCTAGTCATCTAAGTGATTACATGATCCGAGTCAAACTAGGCCGGGTCCGATCATCACGTGAGACGGACTAGTCATCATCGGTGAACATCTTCATGTTGATCGTATCTTCTATACGACTCATGCTCGACCTTTCGGTCTCCGTGTTCCGAGGCCATGTCTGTACATGCTAGGCTCGTCAAGTTAACCCTAAGTGTTTCGCGTGTGTAAATCTGTCTTACACCCGTGGTATGTGAACGTTAGAATCTAACACCCGATCATCATGTGGTGCTTCGAAACACGAACTGTCGCAACGGTGCACAGTTAGGGGAGAACACTCCTTGAAATTGTTGTAAGGGATCATCTTATTTACTACCGTCGTTCTAAGCAAATAAGATGTATAAACATGATAAACATCACATGCAATCAAATAGTGACATGATATGGCCATCATCACTTTGCTCCTTTTGATCTCCATCTTCGGGGCTCCATGATCATCATCGTCACCGGCATGACACCATGATCTCCATCATCATGATCTCCATCATCGTGTCTCCATGAAGCTGCCTCGCCAACTATTACTTCTACTACTATGGCTAACGGTTAGCAATAAAGTAAAGTAATTACATGACGTTTAAGTTGACACGCAGGTCACAAATAAATAAAGACAACTCCTATGGCTCCTGCCGGTTGTCATACTCATCGACATGCAAGTCGTGATTCCTATTACAAGAACATGATCAATCTCATACATCACATATATCATTCATCACATCCTTTTTGGCCATATCACATCACATAGCATACCCTGCAAAAACAAGTTAGACGTCCTCTAATTGTTGTTTGCATGTTTTACGTGGCTGCTATGGGTTTCTAGCAAGAACGTTTCTTACCTACGCATGAACCACAACGTGATATGCCAATTGCTATTTACCCTTCATAAGGACCCTTTTCATCGAATCCGATCCGACTAAAGTGGGAGAGACAGACACCCGCCAGCCACCTTATGCAACTAGTGCATGTTTGTCGGTGGAACCGGTCTCACGTAAGCGTACGTGTAAGGTTGGTCCGGGCCGCTTCATCCCACGATGCCGCCGAATCAAGATAAGACTAGTAACGGCAAGCATATTGAACAATATCGACGCCCACAACTACTTTGTGTTCTACTCGTGCAAAGAATCTACGCAATAGACCTAGCTCATGATGCCACTGTTGTAGAACGTAGCAGAAATTCAAAAATTTTCCTACGTAACACCAAGATCTATCTATGGAGAGACCAGCAACGAGTAGAAAGGGGAGTGCATCTACATACCCTTGTAGATCGCTAAGCGGAAGCGTTCAAGTGAACGGGGTTGATGGAGTCGTACTCGTCGTGATTCAGATCACCGATGATCCTAGTGCCGAACGGACGGCACCTCCGCGTTCAACACACGTACAGCTCGACGATGTCTCCCACGCCTTGATCCAGCAAGGAGAGAGGGAGAGGTTGAGGAAGACTCCATCCAGCAGTAGCACAACGGCGTGGTGGTGATGGAGGAGCGTGGCAATCCTGCAGGGCTTCGCCAAGCACCTACGAGAGAGGAGGAGGTGTCACGGGAGGGAGGGAGGCGCCAAGGGCTCAGGTATGGATGCCCTCCCTCCCCTCCACTATATATAGGGGCAGGGGAGAGGGGGGAGGCGCAGCCTTGCCCCTTCCTCCAAGGAAGGGGTGCGGCTAAGAGGGGGGGAGGAGTCCATCCTCCCCAAGGCACCTCGGAGGTGCCTTCCCCTTTTAGGACTCTCCCCTTTTCCTCCACTCTTGGCGCATGGGCCTCTAGGGGCTGGTGCCCTTGGCCCATGTAGGCCAAGGCGCACCCCCTACAGCCCATGTGGCCCCCGGGGCAGGTGGCCCCACCCGGTGGGCCCCCGGGACCCTTCCGGTGGTCCCGGTACAATACCGATGACCCCGAAACTTGTCCCGATGGCCGAAACAGGACTTCCTATATATAAATTTTTACCTCCGGACCATTCCGGAACTCCTCGTGACGTCCGGGATCTCATCCGGGACTCCGAACAACATTCCGTAACCACATACAAACTTCCTTTATAACCCTAGCGTCATCGAACCTTAAGTGTGTAGACCCTACGGGTTCGGGAGACATGTAGTCATGACCGAGATGTTCTCCGGTCAATAACCAACAGCGGGATCTGGATACCCACGTTGGCTCCCACATGTTCCACGATGATCTCATCGGATGAACCACGATGTCAAGGACTCAATCAATCCCGTATACAATTCCCTTTGTCTAGCGGTATGGTACTTGCCCGAGATTCGATCGTCGGTATACCGATACCTTGTTCAATCTCGTTACCGGCAAGTCTCTTTACTCGTTACGTAACACATCATCCCGTGATCAACCCCTTGGTCACATTGTGCACATTATGATGATGTCCTACCGAGTGGGCCCAGAGATACCTCTCCGTTTACACGGAGTGACAAAATCCCAATCTCGATTCGTGCCAACCCAACAGACACTTTCAGAGATACCCGTAGTGTACCTTTATAGCCACCGAGTTACGTTGTGACGTTTGGCACACCCAAAGCACTCCTACGGTATCCGGGAGTTGCACAATCTCATGGTCTAAGGAAATGATACTTGACATTAGAAAAGCTTTAGCATACGAACTACATGATCTTGTGCTAGGCTTAGGATTGGGTCTTGTCCATCACATCATTCTCCTAATGATGTGATCCCGTTATCAACGACATCCAATGTCCATGGTCAGGAAACCGTAACCATCTATTGATCAACGAGCTAGTCAACTAGCATGGATAATAAACGATTATCATGAACAAGGAAATATAATAATAATCAATTTATTATTGCCTCTAGGGCATATTTCCAACACAAGAATGTACTGCCACTTGAATATTAATCAGCGAATAACAAATTATCACACATGTACAATGGAAAGGACACTCACCTACTGAAAGTGTGTGCGGGTGTACAGGCTGGGAGGAATCGAACACCATCTCGTTTTTCTCACAAATCCAAAAGTGTATACAAAGTTTAGAACCACACTGATCTGGCTAAAGGAAATGAAGGGTAGCAAAAACTCGACTGCAAGAGCAGAATCCGCCATGCCTGGTACAACAATAAAAAGGGATCAGAGTGTTCACCTATAGGAGAAAATGCCCCACATCGCACCTTCTCTGAATCCCAACCAGTACCACACAGGGAAAACACCCAAACAGAACAGGCACCTCCTCTGAAACCCATCAGGCTGACAGCGACGTTGGTTCGGAAGGGGACGACGTGCTAGTAGCAATGGGGTGCCCGACATCTGTTGGAGGTAGGTGGCGAGGCTCCGGCCGCTGGCTGTCCTCCGGGGACCCTTCGGTCGGCCAGCGACGGATCTGGCGACCTGGTCTCGCGCATCCATGGAGGCCACCAAGCAGAGGAGGACGACATCTATGGGCCAGTCCCTTGACCTCTCGGCGCACGGCGCACGGCGCCCTCGGAAGTAGGGCCGTCGACCGGAGCAGCCGTCGGCCGATGCATCACGAAGTTCTCCATCGTGAGCGCACAAGGGCATGGGTCTCCGAGCAGACGGCCTCTGGTCTCTCATCACACGGGTTGTTAGCGCTAATTACGCGGTGTGGGATCGCTGGTTGCTACTCTTTCAGACGTGGGATTGGCAGAGTTTCCATCCGCCAAAAAATTTTGCTAAATGCAGTTTTGGATGTGGGGTTAGTGTAATCTTGACCGTTAGATAAAATTATGTGATCTGATCGGGAGGCTGTAATTCTTCTGTTTTGTTATGTGTGTTCTAGTTTGGGTGCACTTAGCGATAAATATGTTTGCTTGTTTAATAGTAGTATAGATATAGACTAGTCGCTTCACTGGATAATACAATAGGATAAATGACACTTCACTACGTCATTTATCACTTGTGGACTAGCACTTTTTAAGTGGGCTGTTATGATTGGCTGGCTCGTTTTGATTTTGCCTAGCCAGTTCAGGAGGCGATTGACCAGTTTTTCCCTTAGTCCCTCCGTTTAGGTGTGGAAGTCATTTTATAAAAATTAGGTATTTTCAAAAGTCTTAGACGCAATACATTAACTTCCACACTCGTTTTCATCCCAGCTTTGTACTACTGCATGCAGCTGGACGTTGATTAGGCAAGAAATTGATGTCAGTCTTGCATGCTTTCACGTAGGTGGCCTGAGAGAGCTCAAACGGCATCATAATAATTAGCAAATCAATGCTGATTTTGCTTCCGCTTAAAACAGCGTTGTGATTGGAAGCTTTTCTAGTTGTGGTGCTGCTCCTCGTCCAATCTTAAGCTACCTAGGTCGCGCTGCTGTTTTTAATGTGACTTACTCACCTAGACGGAGGGAGTATTTGACATCGTCACGACTCACTAGTGGAGGTGGTGTAGTTATTCTGCTTATCCGTACGGTACGTTTGCATGTTGTCTCTTTGTTGTCGATCAATGGTTGGTGCGCGGATTTCTTTGTAAGCGTGTGCGTTTTTTTTCTTCCTGCCTAGTGGCACTATCGTGAGTCGATAGGTTTAGAGAAACACGGCCCATACTAGTGCCACAGTGACATGCATGTACATATCTTCATCAGGCAACGATATATGCACACTTCCAATAGGGCCCCATCAATGCCTTATAAGGGCATCTTTAATGGTTGTTGTTGGTAGACTTTGCCACATACTCCAATGAGGAAAGAGAGGAGGATTGTATGTACATGAACCAACACCCCTTGTACAAGCTCCAATGTAGAATGAGAGATCACTTTATTTATTATCTCACGTCCTATTGGGCAAACTATATACAACCCATTGGAGATGTTGTATGTTAAGGTGTTGGTTGATGACATGGCATATTTTACCAACAAGCTAACATATACAAACTGTCCGTCGCATGCTAGCAATTCTAGGGAGCTTTACGCAGATTTCAACCGGCCCCATCAATGTCTTACAAAGGCACGTTTCTAGGAAGCTTTAAGCACACTTCCAACCAGGCCCCATCAATACCTTACAAAACCACGAGCCATCACATGCTAGTAATTCTAGAGAGCTTTGTGCACACCTCCAACCGGGCCTCATCAATCTATAGAGATACTAAGCTCCCTCGAATTAAAGCGTTGTGGTGCTTTGAGGGTTGTGGGGTCACTAGGGCCCCAAAGGTAAGTGTGTGTTGTTTAGTTTTATTTCTTCTTTCCTTTTTATTTTTTAATTTGTCATGTTTTAATTCATGAGCGCTTATTAAAATTTGTGTACTTTAAAAAAGATAAATATATTTTAAAATTCTTCAAATTCAGTAATATTGATTAAATTTGAGGATATTTTCAAGTCCACGGTCATTTAAAGTTTGTGAACATTTTTTAAACTTTTAAACCTTTTATTTTGCGAACATTTTTGAAACCGTGAATATATTTTAAATTCATGAATGTTTCTAAACTTTATGTTTGAAAATTTATAATATTTTTTAATTTCCTTAAATATTATTTAATTGTTTATTCACAAAAACATTATTTAATTTAACTAACCTTTTAAAATAAAAAAATATAGGTGATTTTTTCTGAGCTAGCAGTGGGGTTAGAGAAAAGAAATACTAAACAAGCAAGAGGAGTAGGGAGCCAAACTGAGAGAGCAAGAGCTTTGTGTGCTAACCCATGTGCGCATCACAATAGCAATTCCATGAATTTAGCGTGAAATAAAAACTCCCAAGAGGCTCAAACAATCACCATCGGGCTGACACCAAGGCCAAAATGTGCAAAGAATTCACAACCACACATCAAATAACTCCTCTCTTCTCTTGAAAAAAAAATACTCCAACATCAACCCAACATGATATATGAAAAAAAAACCACCAATAAAAAATTAAAACATAAAAACAACACAGATAAAATCACAACAAAACAACTGATCACAATAATTTATAGATTTTAAAAAAGTTAATTTTCTGAGTGAAGAATGGCGCGGCGAAGCGCGCATTAGCCTCTAATATCTTACAAAGCCAGGAGCCACCGTATATGCTTGCAATTCGGTCAAATTCGGCCACGAACAGAGAAAGTTTAATACAAATGCGCATGCGTTAGAGCGAGGATAATAGCACCGCCCGCTACCGGCTCTAAAGCAAATCCATGTCACCAAACGCTGATCTTACAGACAAGGCATACATTAAGCTAGCTATATACTAGCTACTGGATTCATTACAAATTTAATTACGAATCATACATACAGCGGATACACGGGATTGAAGGAAACATCCAAGCGTCGTCCTAGCGCTAGCATGCATAGCTGCATGCGGGCTGTAAATTCTCGGGGCTTGTGCTCTAGCCGGGCTGCTCACGAAGCGCCCGCTCCACTCTCTCTTTTTTTTCTCTCTCCTCCTCATGTGATTTTAATGACATGGCAAACCTTATAGCCTGCTGATTAAGTCTTATTGTACTTGTTCTTAGTAACATATTCATCCTCTTTTGATGAGGGTAAACACATTTGGTTATAGAGGTCCCGGGACCCTACTTGTATCCCTATGACTATTATTGAGCAATAAAACTCTCTCGTTCTCTAGAAAAAGGACACTGATAAGTGTCACATGTATGGCATAAAGCAATATTGCCCTTACTTTTTTTATTGCAACTTTAGTTACCCGAGGATGACAATTTTAGTTGTGGAGCATGATAACTTTCTGTTTGGATGACAAGTTACAGCTCTTTTGGGGATTTTTTTTCTCCAGCTGAAAACTTTAGTGTAAAAAATGTAAAGGGCGGTGTTACTTCATACCACACGTGTGGCACTTATCTTTTTGAGAAAAAAAATAGGGAAACGATTCGACCCGGCGCGCCGGCCGAATGCTCCACCGGTCGTGCGCGGCTCGTTGGATCAAGTTAGATCCTACGGCCCAGCAATGCATGCGCCCCACCTTATCCCTTCGCTCCGCTTATCTCCTTCATCATCTTCCCCACATATTTCTCTTTCTGTTTCTTTAACCTCGTGCACAGGCCTCTCTCTCCTCCTCCCTGACCTCTCTCTCCTCCTCTCAGGCCTCTCTTTCCTCTTGTCTGGTCGCGAGGTTCGGCTTTCTCGCGCGTGTCATGAAGCTAGTTCACGGGGAGGCTGCATGTTGCACGGTGTGGCCATGGCCTGCGAGCTCTCGGCATGGCCTGCGAGACCACATGAAGTTTTGTGAGCTGCAACCGGCAAGGGCGTTTGCTGGAACCGGCTAAGCAGGAGTTGTAACCGGCGACACCAACTGCTGGCGCGGCAAAAGCTTCAACCAATGTGTAAAATAGCTTCAACCGGTAGAGGATAGAGCTTCAAACCCATGGGAAAAAGCTTCATGGGGTGTGGAAAAAAAGCTTCAACGACAGAAAAAAGCTTCAACCAGTGTGTGAAAAAGCTTCAACCGGCGAAGGAGGAAGCTTCAACCATGGAAAAAAAGCTTCAATCGATGTGGAAAAAAAGCTTCAAACCGTGGAAAAAGTTTCAACCGGCGCGAAAAAGCTTCAACCGGCACAAAAAAAAGCTTCAACCGGTGCGACATGCTGACGATGGTGTGGGCTGCGGGCGACGGCATGGCGGTGCTACGACGGCGACGGGTGAACCGTTTTTGCTACGGTGAGCGACGAGTGCGGCAACACCAACGAGTTTTTTTTTGCTGCAACCTGCATGTTTTTTTGCTCGACCAACGGACCTTTTTGCTACTTCCGGCAACCCGAGTACAGTACAGTTCGCAAGCTCGTCGTCGAGGGTGCCTCCACCGGGGGACCGTCGCCACCGGAGTTGTGGCGTCGCATCGGTGCTCTGGGCCGTCGCCACGGGGAGCTACAACCACGGGCACACACTGCTGCACTGGCGTAGCCGACGAGAAACACAGGAGACGACGGTGGCGTGGGCGGCGACCGGCGGTGAGGGCAGCGACCGGTGGCGAGGGCAGCAACATGCGAGACGAATCGAGGGGCTGTGCCTCGAGGCGGGGCATGTCGATTGTCAATGGCAGTTGGAGTTTTTCTTCAAGAAGATGGCGTCGGGGGAGGAAGAGAAACAGATCGTGCGGTGTGTACAGGCGTTGACCCTACTGAATCGGGTGGCTGGCATGGAACCGGCCCAAATTTGGGCCGGTGCGCCGGCGCCTAGCGCTGACATCGTTATTTTCAGGAAAAAATCACCTCCACGATGTATAAACTTTGCTTGGTATAATAGGGGAGTGTGGCTAGGTTTTGAGATTTAATCAAGTCTCAATCAGATGACATTACATGCGAGAGAGAATAAGAAAATACTGAAAATAAAATTTTACACGGCTCTCAACGGAAAAGATCTCACGGATATTAGCATTAACTGAGACTTTGCAAGACTGGTAATAGGAATAAGTGATCAAAATTGTGTATTCGTGTTGACATCTAAAACGATAGTTCAAGTAAAAGTACCCTAAAGAAAAATAAACAGAGCCCGTATCACATCTCGATGTCGTCCAAATCAGGCATGGGAAAACGAAGAACCGCTGCTATCCCCGTGAGCTGCTCCAGCTGATCGCCGGAGACATGCATGGAAGAAAGGACGCACACGTTGCCACCGATCTTCTTGACCGATTCGGCCAAATCGACGCACTTGCGCCTAGCCGCAACGTCAGGGTTGCGGAACCAAGTGTCCGTCAGCAGGAGGGTCTGGATGGCGAGACGTTCATGCGCGACCTCGACGTGCTTGGGCCCGTAGCAAGCCCGTGTAGAGTCCTTGGCGATCATGGCGAAGAACTCCTGCAGCGCCGGCACCTCCTGCGCGGCCCTCGTGTCCTTTATCAGCGACATGACGCTCGAGGCGGCCAGGACGTCCTTGAGGCTGTGCGGGTAACCTGAGGGCGCGGGCGCGAGCACAATGCGCGCCTTGTGCTCTGTGATGGCTCGAAGTTCCCCTCGCCGCGCGGCCTCCAGGAGCATGTGGTCGCGGAACTGGTCCTTGGTAAAGCCCGGGCTCGCGATCACCACGCACTGGACGAGGCCGAAGTCGACGTGCTGCACGAAGGCGGCGAGGACGCGCTGGAAGAAGTCCTTGAGGGCGGTGTCGTACGCGGCGACGGCGCCGGAGCCGTGCTTCCTTGGGATGGGCACCTCGACGCGCGCCCTGGTGGCCGTGACGCTCCGCCCGACGAGGAAGAGGTGGGCGAGCCCTTCCTGCATGAGGAGGACGGCGAGGTCGGCGTTGGCGGCGGTCTCGTCGCAGGATTTGCGGATGGTGTCGAGCGCCGGCCAGTCCCAGGCCTCCTTGCGGAGGATGAAGGGCCTCCGCAGCTCGATCTCCAGGGTGTGGTACTGGCCGATCTGGACGTGCTCGTTCTTGGAGAGGTTCTTGCCGCGGACGCGCAGGACGGACCCGTCCTTGTCGTAGTCCGTGGACTCGACCGCGATCTCCAGCGTCAGCTTGACGCGCTCCGAGTCGCGGCCCCAGGACTTGGTGATCTTCCGGACCGTGACGGCCTCGACGGCGTCGCCGGCGGCGATGAGGTTGTACGCGTCCCACAGGTCGTCATCCACCTCCGGTAGCAGCTTGACGGAGCCGGGCCCGTCGCGGGCGAGGCTTTTTCCCACGAGCTTCATCGTCCAGGATCAAAGTGCGCGGCGGTCTCGTTGTTCTCGAGAGAGACGGGAGACCTGTCTTGACGGCGGCGACCGCAGCGAGCGATGGATGCGACGGCGGCGACCGAAGCATATACCAATCTGTGCTTGCAGTTGTTTTCGTGAGTTGCGAGCGGAGCGAACGTGTTGGATCAATGGACAGACGGAGGGTGGTGGCTATTTAACGTTGGTTTCGATCGGCGGAGGCCCGATCGACTCCGAGTTCAGATCGAGCAGAGAAGACAGAGTTTGTTTCCCTAACCCTAAACGACATGCGGACGTAATTAACGGCGACCCAGCTGCACACGGATAGCACAACGCCCAACGAGCCTGGTGTCCATAGCAATTTCTTTTCTTTTCTTTTTTGCGGGAAGTTGTCCATAGCAATTTGCCTCTACTACGAGTCCGCCTGCAGCGCACGTTAAAAAAAAAGGTCTGCCTGTAGCGAACCTAGATGGTTAGAGGGACGGTGATATCCCCAGTCCATCAGGGTTGAAGTCATGGTCTTCGCATTATTCCTGAATTTATCAAGATGATATGCCGACTCAGTCTCTCGGAGGTGCTCACACGGATAGGGTGTGTGTATACTATAGGAGTGAGTGTATGCACGTATGTATGAGTGCTTGCGTCTGTACTGTGTTAAAAAAATCCGTCAGTAAATCAACGGAGAATCCAATATAACTTTAACTTGCACTTTCTTCTTTATCACTTTTGTTTTATTTCCAGGAAACACTTCAGATATTTTATTTTTATTTTTTTCCTTTTCCCCCATATATATTTATTTGTTCAAAAAGTATTAAATTTTCAAATATTAAACTCATAAAATGTTAATCGTGTGATTAAAAAAAGAGCACTGCATATTTCAAAAAACTTCATCGCATAGTTAAGAAGAAGTTCAGCATATATTTTAGAATATATCGGCTTGTATTACAATCATTTTGATAATATTAAAAAAAATGTTCACCGTGTATTTTTTATAAAACTTTTATACAAATTCCAAAACGATGATCATCATTTAAAAAGTGTTTATCATATATTAGAAAAGTTTCTTCTTAAATTTAAAAAAATATTCATCGGGTATTTACATAAAGTTCACCGGTGACTTACAAGATGTTCATGTAGAATATGAAAAGAAAAAGGAAAACATGTAATACAAATCGGATAAAGTGTTCACGTATTTTTAAAGAAACTAACAAACATGCCTATGCATTGCAACGGAAGAAAAAGAATCGCACCTCATACACGCACTCGACGACATCAGCAAATTCACTGAAACCATTGACGATGCCGCACAACCAACAACATGATAAGTGGTGTTACGTGTGTACTTAAGGTTAAAAGTGATGCAAAATGAACTCATCAATTGTCATATACTATTTGGTGCCATGAGCGTCTTGGCATCCACTCAAATGGCAGGTCACAAGCAGATAAGTGGTGGCTCATGGGTTCGTTCAGACGATCCTAACATCCGAGAAGTCTCTCTGGAAGTTCTCATTTGTGAGGTGTACATTCCTTTTCTATGAAATAATGGGTGTGTGTTGTAGGGTGGAACCCTAGTTCATGATATTTTCACACTTGGAGGGGGAAAGGGAATAACAACAAGAACACAAAGAGGAAATCACTCAAACAAACTCAGGTCACACGTCCACTAGAATAGCATACATGAGATCCACAAGCATAACATGAACAATCAAGGGAAAATAAAACAAAGGTAAGATTCTTCTCAAATCCAAAGGAGATGAGGTCTTGACGATAGTCTTCTCCACAAAGGATGTCTTGATCTCCAAGAGGAGTGGTAGATGAGCAAAGCCCTCTAGATAATCTCAATATATTTTGCTAACCCTAGCTAGGAGGAGGGGTCATATATATAGAGTTTCACGGAATAAGTGAGGAGGAGAGGGGTACATGGGCCTCTGGCCCGGTTAGGCACACGCAGGTTTTCGGTGTCAAACCGGCGGGTCTAGGGTAGGGGGTCCCGAACTGTGCGTCTAAAGATCGAAGGTAACAGGAGGCAAGGGACACGATATTTACCCAGGTTCGGGCCCTCTTAATGGAGGTAATACCCTACTTCCTGCTTGATTGACTTTGATGAGTATAGGGGTTACAAGAGTTGATCTACCTCGAGATCGTAATGGCTAAACCCTAGATGCCTAGCCTGATGATTGTGATTGCCCCTACGGACTAAACCCTCCGGTTTATGTAGACACCGGAGGGGGCTAGGGCTATACAAAGTCGGTTTACAAAGGAAGGAAACTACACATCCGGACGCCAAGCTTGTCATCCACGCAAATTGAGAGTCCCATCCGGACACGGGAGAAGGCCTTCTGTTCTGTATCTTCACGGCCCATCAGTCCGGCCCATGTCACATAAGCTGGCTCCCCGAGGACCCCATAATCCAGGACTCCCTCAGTAGCCCCCGAACTTGCCTTCAATGATGATGTTGTATCCGGCTTCATGTCTTCGGCTTTGCTCATTGTACTCCATATACTTCAGCCTTTACATTTAAATATTATACTCTTCATCTTCTACGTCATCGCCACGGCTTCCATGTGTTAGACGAATATGAAGGGTCTAAGTATTTTTATAGGTAACCCCTCGACCACGTAGGGAAGGCGCTTATTTAAAGAGATTGAATCTCATATGCCAATCCTCAGCAGGCAAAAATCCTTAGAGCTTGCCATAGGAAACCAACCAAAGATGACCAACGCTCCTAGTTCTTCCTCGCACCCCCAAGGCCCTCAAGAAGGCGACTGGGAGAGTTGCTCGGTGCCCCATGCCCAGTTGACCAAGCTTTAGACGTAGGGTTACCTCCCTCCATCGGATCTAGTCCCTGTTCGGGCGGGATTAACTTCCATCAACGGCGAAGCCCTGGCGGAGAACTTCCCCAATCCCAATAAAGGGGAACGGGTGTGCTTTGTTTCCTTGCTACTGAGGAGCGTGGGATTTCCAATCCACCCTTTTCTCAGAGGTCTTCTTGAGTATTACGGTCTCCAACTGCACAACCTCACGCCGGGCACCATCCTACACATCGCGAGCTTTGTTGCTCTTTGCGAGCTGTTCTTAGGCTGTGAGGCCCATTTCGAGTTATGGAGGAAATATTTCTGCCTCATCCCCCGCTCCCAAAGGGATCCACATTCGAGGTGGGCGGTGTCGAAGTATGGCGCATAGCTGGAACAGGATACCTGTCTGGCAATCGGAAGAAGGCATCCGAAGAGTGGCCCTCGGAGTGGTTCTACATCGAAGATGTTGTCCTACCGGACCCAATCCGGCAAGGTCTTCCCGAATTTTCCACCGCTCCTTTAAATAAGCGCTCCAGTTGGCGTCCCCGAAGCTATGAAGAAGAAGACAGTGCGGAGATTAAGAGGCTAGTGAGCAAGATCAGAATACTCGCCCACTCCGGACTATCTATCGTCGAGGTAATGGCGATTTCAATAACGCGATGCGTTTAGCCGCTCCAATCCAGAGGGCTTCCCCTGTGGCATTACAATGGGGAGGATGACACATCACGCTGTGGGTGCAAGGGTCTGGCCAATTTTGCCGCTTTGGCCGCCATGTTGGCTGACCTTTTCAAAGGGGAAAAGGAAGACTTCGCTCGCCTAAGTGCCGAGAAGGTTTCTCCATGTATAACCCCATTGACTGGGTGAGTCTTTGATCATAGGCCTTACTCAGTCCTTTTCCTTATTTATGCTTTTAGTCGAAATTAATCCGGCTACCTTTAACAGGAATGGAGAAAAGTCATCACGGGGATCTACAGCCCCGCTTCGTAGCCGGAGGACCATAATCGAGACCTTGATCCTGGATTTGAGGAGGATCCAGATATATTTGTAGAATTTAAGGATGAAGTCTTTTATCAGACGAGCTATGATGGCACGGAAGTGGCTATTATAGCCGATTACCCCGGCCTTCTTCCCTTCTCCCATGTAAGTACCTAGGAGACCTCTCCTCAAAAAGAGTTTTCCCCTTACGACTCACCCACCGCACTGCATCGTGCTCCCAAGGGGCGACGCTCACACTATCGTACTACAACAAAGGCGTCCTCTAAGAAGACGACGTTTGCACAGGGCACGTCTCTGAAAAGAAAGGCAAACAACAATACAGTCGGGCCCTGTCCTTCAACAAAGAGGTATAATCCTTTAACTCGCACTCAGTGGATAGACCAGACGATGATGTTTCCTGCTGTGCCACATCGCAGGAGGAGCATACGTCGGACTGCATCCGGAGACCTGGCCGGCCATGCACAGACTAATCCGGCCCCGGACCCTGCCACAAGGACTGGAGGGGATGCAGGAGCAATGCCGGATTGTCATCTCCCAAAGGATTCTGATAATGTATCCACCACGAACTCCGAAGTGGAGAGTGCGATGAATCATGGGCGGCGGAGAGCGGCTATGCGTGACCCAAATTTCACTGAAGATGCATTCAACGCCTCCAGCTCAACGGATGCTTACATCCGTGCTACTCGGTATGGACTTGCTGGAGCCACCCACCAGCTTTCAAAGGATATGCAGGTAAGTACTTTTTGTGCAGATTCAATAATCATATGCCAATAGCCCCCGAGTTTTGAAGCAGTTGGCCCAACTGATTTAAGGGTCGTTACAGTCTCAGGTACTCACGGAGAGAAATAACACATTATCCAAGGAGCTAGAAGAATGCCGAACTAAGCTAATTGTTGCCACTGTTGGACTGGAAAATTTAAAGAAATCCAAGAAGGCCCTTGATGGTAAGTACAATAGTAGCTCGGAAATAAGATTTCGTGCCTACGACGATGTTGCTTAACTATGCTTTGTTTCATTGGTAGGGTCGACAGATCAACAGGAGGAGAGGCTAAGGGCTGCTCAAGCGGACAAACAACATGTCGAAGGGCAAGAAGACGCTGGTCAACGTGTATTGACACAGACCATTAATGAGAAGAACAAACTACATGATGCAAATTTCAAGCAAGCCGAAGAACTGAAGGATTTAAGAGCCCAACTATCGGATGCTTTGAAGGAGATCATGAAGTTGAAAGGTGGCATATTCAGTATGCTCTTTAACCTATCTGTCACACGGTCTCCTGTTGGAAAATTTTACAATTTTGCTTCTGTAGGTGTGCTAACCGGACGTCCTGAAGGAGAAGTGTATGGATTCCAAGGCGACCTTCTACAAGAGCTATCCAAAGTGCACGAGCGAGCTCGGAAAGCATTGATGAACATGGCTAAGGCTTTATGGCCATCCGATCCACCTCCAGGAAGTATGGAGGAGCTCGTGAATTTATTCAAGGGAGCTCGCCACCGTTTGGAGCTATGGAAGATATCAACATGTCAGGAAGGCACCCGAGAGGCCTAGGCCTTGGTGAAAACACGGTATACTAGACTCGATCCAAATCATATGGCCCGGGTCAGACCTCGGGGACCATATGGACAAGAAATTCTTGTTACCTTAGTATACAACCAAGTGAAAATAGCCGCTAAGTTTTCTCAACAGGATTCTAAACTAGACAACCTGCTAGAGGGTCTAGAGGAAGAAGAAGTTTTTGAGTCCAAGTAGTAATGTACTCTATCAACAAACTTATCTCCAGCCAAATTGTAAAATGATTGTCATGGCAGACTTTATGCTTCGACCTCCAGAACCCGAGGTTTGGAGTGTTTCCGGATATTATACCATCGGTAAACACCAAGGTATGTTCGGAAACCAGGCAGTCCGGTCATAGTTTCTTAAACAGACAAGTTGTATTCGGGGAGTTATGTTATATTACATTTGATTGTAAGAAACATCTTCCAGAGAGAATAGTTCCGTTAAGGGTTCCTTTCCCTGGGCCAGCATGCATTTTTGTGCATGTATAAGCTGTGACGCTAAAAATCATAGTACACGTTATAATTTGGGGGCATATATTGCAGCTAGGGTAGTTCGTCTCTTGTCCGCTGACCAATTATTCCCTTAAGAACGCTAACTTTCGGCTTCACCCGTCTAAGGTACACGTCCGGATAACCCGTCTGTAACAATCGCAAAGCTGCTCCCTTTATGCCCTAGTCGAATAATCGGGAACATAGGGCATAAGCACAGGAGCCAGGCAACCCAGCTTGGCAAAAACTTAAGTCATAAAGGTGCATATAATGGCGAAGACAAGACACACATGAGTGGACAACACATATATACGATGAGCTTGACGCTTGAAAAGTAATAATCATAATAAGCTTCTATGAAAAGAAGCCCCCAGGTATTATGGGGTATGTACATTTAATGATGTATGCCCCTCGAGTGTGCGGTTTATCCGAACACTGGCTAGAATTCGTACAAAAATGAAAAAGAAAAAAGGTGAGAGGGAGAAAAGAAAGGACAAAAAAGGTATAAGTGTGAACTTAGGCGTAGAATCTTCAGAGCCGAGCAGTGTTCCATGGGTTTGGTTCCAAACGATTATCCGAACCGTTGCAAAGGCGATAGGCTCCTCAAGTGAGAACTTCATCTATAATGAAGGGACCCTCCCATTTGGGCTTGAGCTTGTCCTTTTTCTTCTCTGGTAGGCATAGAACGAGTTCACCAACATTATAAGTCTTTGCTCGTACTTCCCTGCTTTGATATCACCGAGCTTGCTGCGGAACGGGCCTTCGCGACATTGCGCTCCTCTTCCAAGTCGTCCAGATCATCCTGCCGATCAAGCTCGGCCTCTCTCTCTTCATACATGTGCACTCGAGGTGAGTCATGAATAATGTCGCAAGGCAAAACTGCCTCCGCGCCGTACACCATGAAAAAAGGTGTATATACGATCGTGCGATTGGGCATGGTACGCAGCCCGCAGAGTACATAATCGAGTTCTTCAACCCAGTGCTTGTCTGATTCTCGCAGAGATCACACTAGTCTGGGTTTGATGCCGCTCATTATCAAGCCGTTAGCCCGTTCGAGCTGACCGTTTGTCTGAGGGTGATATACGAAGGCGTATTCGATCTTGATGCCCAAATTAGCGCACCAGGTTTTCACCTCATCAGACGTAAAGTTAGAACCGTTGTCAGTAATGATGCTGTGTGGGACACCATAACGATGTACACACCAGATATAAAGTCTATAACCGGTCCGGCTTCGGCCGTTTTGACTAGTTTGGCTTCTATCCACTTAGTGAACTTGTCGACCATGACCAGTAAATATTTCTTCTTATGGCTTCCCCCTTTAAGGGGTCCGACCATGTCTATCCCCCAGACCGCAAAAGGCCAAGTAATGGGAATTGTTCGTAAGGTAGTGGGAGGCATATGGCTTTGATTACCGAAAAACTGGCATCCAACATAGCATTGTACAAGGTCCTATGCATCTGCTCGGGCCATGAGCCAAAAGAAACCTGTACGGAAGGCCTTACTTACAAGGGCCCGAGCTGCGGCGTGATGGCCACCAAGACCGGCGTGTATTTCCGCCAAGAGATGCCATCCTTCTCTTCGGAGATACATCTTTGAAGTACTCCGGTGGTACTTTTCTTGTACAGTTGCCCCTCATGGACTTTGTAGGCCTTCGAGCGTCGAACAACATGACGAGCCTCAATCTGATCATCAAGGAGCTCATTCCTGGTAAGGTAGGCAAGGAAAGGTTCAGTCCACGGGGCAATAACGGCCATGATTTCGTGGGCCGATGGTGTTATTTCAGTGCCCGAACCCCCAATGATATCAAAACTCTGTTCGGAATCTGGGGGCATGATTGGCTCCAGAACAGTGTTGCCGCCATCGTCCTCCCACACTAAAGATGGCTTGAAGAGCCTCTACACAAAGGTGTTAGGTGGGATGGGGTCGCGTTTGGCACCCATGAGGGCGAGAATGTCCGCAGCCTGATTACTCTCTCGAGCCACATGATGAAACTCGAGCCCCTCAAACCGAGCTGATATTTTGAGTACGACATTGCTGTAGGCCGCCATCTTCGGATCTTTTGCGTTGAAGTCTCCGTTTATCTGAGATATTGTGAGGTTTGAGTCCCTGCGCACTTCAAGGCGTTGTATGCCCATGTAGACGGCCATCCGGAAGCCATGCAATAAGGCCTCGTATTCGGCTGCATTGTTAGAGTCTGTGTATAGTATTTGGAGTACATATCAGACTGTGTCTCCTGTGGGGGATGTTAAGACAACACCAGCCCCTAGTATGGCTAGCATTTTAGAGACGTCGAAGTGCATCACCCAGTTGGAATATGTGCCGTACTCCCTCTGTCCATTCGGCGATGAAGTCACCCAACACTTGAGATTTAATAGCTCGGCGTGGCTTATAAATTATTTCAAATGGTAAGAGATCAATGGCCCATTCGGCAATCCAGCCAGTTGCGTCCCGTTTGTTTATAATATCATTAAATGGTACTTCGGAAGCCACTATGATCGAGCACTCTTGAAAGTAGTGCCACAGCTTGCACGATGCCATCAAGACCGCATATGCTATCTTTTGATAATGCGGGTATCGGGATTTGCATGGTGTAAGGACCGTCGATACATAATATACTGGTTTTTGAAGTGGGAATTTATGTCCCTCTTCATCTGGTTCTACAACGAGCACCGCACTCACCACCTGGTGAGTTATCGATATGTAGAGCAACATCGGTTCTCCGATGTTTGGTGCGCCGGGATTGGGTTGCTTGCTAGAAAAGTTTTTATTTCCTCCAGTCCGGCTGTGGCGGTGTCCGTCCACACAAAGTGGTCGGTGCAACGAAGCAAGCGATACAATGGCAATGCCTTTTCCCCTAGTCTCGAGATAAAACGGCTCAAGGCTGCCACGCATCCAGCTAGTTTTTGGACCTTCTTGAGGTCTATTGGTGTTGCCAACTGTGACAGGGCTCGGATTTTTGCTGGGTTTGCTTTGATTCCTCTATTGGAGACAATGAACCCAAGCAGCTTTCCGGCTGGAACGCCGACAATGCATTTTTCCGGATTGAGCCGTGTGTCATATGCTCGGAGGTTGTCGAATGTAAGGCGTAACTCATCCACGAATGACTCAACATGCTTGGTTTTGATGACTACGTCATCTACATATTCCTCCACAGTTTTGCCGATTTGCTTTTCCAGGCATGTTTGAATCATGCGTTGGTAGGTTGTGCCGGCGTTCTTGAGCCCGAAAGGCATAGTGTTGAATCAGAAGGGCCCATATGGCGTGATGAATGCCATTGCGACTTGGTCGGATTCTTTAATCTTAATTTGATGGTATCCGGAGTATGCATCGAGGAAGCATAGGGAATCATGTCCTGCAGTCAAGTCAATAATCTGGTCAATGCGAGGTAGTGGGAAGGGGTGATACGTCTCCAACGTATCTAAAATTTTTGATTGTTCCATGCTATTATATTACCCCTTTTGGATGTTTATGGGCTTTATTTTACACATTTATATCATTTTTGGGACTAACCTACTAACCGGAGGCCCAACACATATTGCTGTTTTTTTTGCCTATTTCAGTATTTCGAAGAAAAGGAATATCAAACGAAGTCCAAACGGAATGAAACCTTCGGGAGTGTTATTTTTGGAACAAATCTGATCCGGAGAGCCTGGAGTGCAAGTCAAGAAAGCTCCAAGGGCCCCACGAGATAGGAGGGCGCCCCCCTAGGGTGCGCCCCCTGTCTCGTGGGCCCCTCGGGCGTCCACCGACGTACTTCTTCCTCCTATATATACCTACGGACCCAGAAAACATCCAGGACCACAACGAAACACAATTTCCACTGCCGTAACCTTCTGTATCCGCGAGATCTCATCTTGGAGCCTTCGCCGGCACTCTGCCGGAGGGGGAATCGACCACGGAGGGCTTCTACATCAACATCCTTGCCCCTCCAATGAGTTGTGAGTAGTTACCACAGACCTACAGGTCCATAGTTATTAGCTAGATGGCCTCTTCCCTCTTTTTGGATCTCAATACAATGTTCTCCCCCTCTCTTGTGGAGATCTATTCGATGTAATCTCTTTTTGCAGTGTGTTTGTCGAGATCCAATGAATTGTGGGTTTATGATCAAGTTTATCTATGAATAATATTTGAATCTTCTCTGAATTCTTTTATGTATGATTGAGTTATCTTTGCAAGTCTCTTCGAATTATCAGTTTGGTTTGGCCTACTAGATTGATCTTTCTTGCCATGGGAGAAGTGCTTAGCTTTGGGTTCAATCTTGCGGTGTTCTTACCCAGTGATAGAAAGGGTTGCAAGACACGTATTGTATTGTTGCCATCGAGGATAACAAGATGGGGTTTATATCATATTGCATGTGTTTATCCCTCTACATCATGTCATCTTGCTTAATGCATTACTCTGTTCTTATGAACTTAATACTCTAGATGCAGGCAGGAGTCGGTCGATGTGTGGAGTAATAGTAGGAGATGCAGGCAGGAGTCGGTCTACTTGTTATGGACGTGATGCCTATATACATGATCATGCCTAGATAATCTCATAACTATGCGCTTTTCTATCAATTGCTCGACAATAATTTGTTCACCCACTGTAATACTCTTGCTATCTTGAGAGAAGCCTCTAGTGAAACCTATGGCCCCCCAGTCTATCTCTTATCATATTTGCTTTCAATCTACCTTTATTTGCATCTTTACTTTTTGCATCTATATTACAAAATACCAAAAATATATTATTATCTCTCTATCAGATCTCACTTTCGCAAGAGGCCATGAAGGGATTGACAACCCCTTTATCGCGTTGGTTGCGAGTTCTCAGTTTGTTTGTGTAGGTGCGTGGGCCTTTTGAGGAGCCTCCTAGTGGATTGATACCTTGATTCTCAAAACTGAGGGAAATACGTATGCTACACTTGCTGCATCACCCTCTCCTCTTTGGGGAAAACCAATGCAAGCTCAAGACGTAGCAATAAGGATTTCTGGCGCCATTGCCGGGGAGGTCTTCGCTCAAGTCAAGACATACCAAGTACCCATCACAAACCCATCTCCCTCCCATTTACATTATTTGCCTCTCGTTTTCCTCTCCCCCACTTCACCCTTGCCGTTTTATTCGCCCTCTCTTTCCCAATCTCCTTCTCTCCTTTCCGTTTGCCTTCCCTTTGCCATCGCCGAGTCAAAAAGAACTAAGGGTTTTCTCCCGAGCTCTAGTGCCTTGGACAACCCATCTATCCTCTCTAAGCTCATGAATAATGACACTATAAGACCCACCGGGGTCTCCAATGAGAGCTTGAATGATTTTGATGAGGATGACTCTGGAATTTTTCGCTATTTACTTGATGAGTCTTTAAAAGATGCTTGGGATAGGTTATTAAGGATCCGTGCTAGCTATGTGCCTCAATATCAAATCGAAGATTACTTAAAGAGTTTTTATATTGGCTTGCCCGCTTCTTTTAAACAAGTTTTAGATTCTATTTTTGAAGGAAGTTTTCTTGAAAGGGATGCTATAGATACTTATGAAAAAACGAAAACAATATTTGGGCACCCTATGAATGATAAGGTTGAATCTACTACTCTCTTGTGCTTTTATCAAAATGAAATTATTAAAGATATGAAGTCTAGTGTAGAGACAAACTTCCGTAACGTGCTTAATCTTACCTCTTCCATTAATGGCCATGTGCTTACCTTAAATATAAGAATGAATGCCATAGAGAGGAGATCATCCTCTCTGAGTGCCAAAGATGGCACTAGTTAGATCTATCCTTGCTTTTATGCCTAGCTAGGGGCGTTAAACGATAGCGCTAGTTGGGAGGCAACCCAATTTTTCTTTATGTTTTTTGTTCTTGCTCCTGTTTAGGAATAAATCTTGCATCTACTCTATTTTTATATGTGTTTTTATTAGTGTTGTGCCAAGTGGAACCTATAGGATAACCTATGATGATAGTTGATTTGATTCTGCTAAAAAACAGAAACTTTGCGCGCACAAATATAATTTTGGTAAATCACAGGAACGTGATTTTGCGTTGATTCTTTTTTCTTCTGTTCAATAGAAAATATTTCCAGGACTTTCTATTTTGGTAGGATTTTTAGAGTTCCAGAAGTTTGCGTTAGCTACAGATTTCTACAGACTTCTCTATTTTTGACAGATTCTGTTTTTGACAGATTCTGTTTTTCGTGTGTTGTTTGCTTATTTCAATGCATCTATGGCTAGTGAATTAGTTTATGAACCATAAAGAAGTTGGAATACAGTAGGTTTAACACCAAAATAAATAAAGAATGAGTTCATGGCAGTACCTTATGTGGTGGTTTTGTTTTCTTTCACTAATGGAGCTTATAAGATTTCCTGTTGAGTTTTGTGTTGTGAAGTTTTCAAGTTTTGGGTAAAGCTTTTATGGACTATGGAATAAAGGGTGGCAAGAGCCTAAGCTTGGGATGCCCATGGCACCCCAAGATATTTAAGGATAGCCAAAAGCCTAAGCTTGGGGATGCCCCGAGAAGGCATCCCCTCTTTCGTCTTCGTTCATTGGTAACTTTACTTGGAGCTATATTTTTATTCGCCACATGATATGTGTTTTGCTTGGAGCATCATGTATTATATTAGTCTTTGCTTTTTAGTTTACCACAATCATCCTTGCTGTACACACCTTTTGGGAGAAGCCTATTTGATTAGAATTTGCTAGAATACTCTATGTGCTTCACTTATATCTTTTGAGCTTGATAGTTTTTGCTCTAGTGCTTCACGTATATCTTTTAGAGCACGGTGGTGTCTTAATTTTGAAGAAATTGCTAGTGTCTCATGCTTCACTTATATTATTTTGAGAGTCTTTTAGAACAGCATGGTATTTGCTATTATCATAAAGTTGGTCCTAGAATGATGAGCATCCAAGTTGGGTATAATAAAAACTATCATAGGAAGTGAATTGGATGCTATGATCAACTTGATACTTGATAATTGTTTTGAGATATGGAGGTAGTGATATTAAAGTCATGCTAGTTGGGTGATTATGAATTCAAAGAATGCTTGTGTTGAAGTTAGTAAGTCCCTTAGCATGCACGTATGGTTAAAGTTGTGTAACAAATTTGAAACATGAAGTGTACTTGGCTTGTGCATCCTTATGAGTGGCGGTCGGGGACGATTGATATTCTTTTCCTACCAATCTATCCCCCTAGGAGCATGCGCGTAGTACTTGATTTTTGATGACTTCTAAATTTTTGCAATAAGTATATGAGTTCTTTTGACTAATGTTGAGTCCATGGATTATACGCACTTTTACCTTTCCGCCTTTGCTAGCCTCTTCGGTACCGTGCATTGCCCTTTCTCACCTTGAGAGTTGGTGCAAACTTCGCCGGTGCATCCAAACCCCGTGATACGATACTCTCTATCACACATAAACCTCCTTATATCTTCCTCAAAACAGCCACCATACCTACCTATTATGGCATTTCCATAGCCATTCCGAGATATATTGCCATGCAACTTTCCACCGTTTCGTTCTTCATGTTCATGACATACTTTACTTTTGTCATATTGCCATTGCATGATCATGTAGTTGACATCATATTTGTGGCAAAGCCACCATGCATTATTTTTCATACATGTCACTCTTGACTCATTGCACCATCCCGATACACCGCCGGAGGCATTCATATAGAGTCATATCTTGTTCTAGTTTCGAGTTGTAATTCTTATGTTGTAATCAATAGAAGTGTGATGATCATCATTATTAGAACATTGCCCAAAGAAAAAAAAGAAAGGCCAAAAAAAGAAAGGCCCAAAAGAGAAACAAGAAAAAAAATATAAAAAGGAAAAAGAAAAAAAGAAATAAAAGGAGAAAATAAACAAAAAGGGCAATGTTACTATCTCTTTTTCCACACTTGTGCTTCAAAGTAGCACCTTGTTCTTCATGTAGTGAGTCTCATATTTTGTGCTTCAAAGTAGCACCTTGTTTTTCATGTAGTGAGTCTCATAAGTTATCTTTTTCATAATAGTGGGAATTTTTCATTATAGAACTTGGCTTGTATATTCCTACGATGGGCTTCCTCAAATGCCCTAGGTCTTCATGAGCAAGCAAGTTGGGTGCACACCCACTAATTTTTCTTTGTTGAGCATTTGTAGCTCTAGTGCATCTGTTGCATGGCAACCCCTACTCCTCATATTGACATCAATTGATGGGCATCTCCATAGCCCGTTGATTATCCTCGTCAATGTGAGACTTTCTTCTTTTTTGTCTTCTCCACACAATCCCCATCATCATATTCTATTCCACCCATAGTGCTATATCCATGGCTCACGCTCATGTATTGCGTGAAGGTTGAAAAAGTATGAGATTATTTAAGTATGAAACAATTTCTTGGCTTGTCATCGGTGGTATAGAAGTTGGGAACATCTTTGTGTGACGAAAATGAAGCATAGCCTAACTATATGATTTTGTAGGGATGAACTTTCTTTTGCCATGTTATTTTGAGAAGAGATGATTACTTTGATTAGTATGCTTGAAGTGTTACTATTTTTTATGTCAATATGAACTTTTATTTTGTATTCATTTGGATCTGAACATTCATGCCACAATGAAGAAAATTACATTATGAATTATGCTAGGTAGCATTCCACATCAAAAATACTCTTTTTATCATTTACCTACTCGAGGACGAGAAAGAATTAAGCTTGGGGATGTTTGATACGTCTCCAACGTATCTATAATTTTTGATTGTTCCATGCTATTATATTACCCCTTTTGGATGTTTATGGGCTTTATTTTACACATTTATATCATTTTTGGGACTAACCTACTAACCGGAGGCCCAGCCCAGATTACTGTTTTTTTGCCTATTTCAGTATTTCGAAGAAAAGGAATATCAAACGGATTCCAAACGGAATGAAACCTTCGGGAGCGTTATTTTTGGAACAAATCTTATCCAGAGAGCCTGGAGTGCAAGTCAAGAAAGCTCGGAGGGCCCCACGAGATAGGAGGGCGCCCCCCCTAGGGCGTGCCCCCTGTCTCGTGGGCCCCTCGGGCGTCCACCGACGTACGTCTTCCTCCTATATATACCTACGGACCCCGAAAACATCCAGGACCACCACGAAACACAATTTCCACTGCCGTAACCTTCTGTATCCGCGAGATCTCATCTTGGAGCCTTCGCCGACACTCTGCCGGAGGGGGAATCTACCACGGAGGGCTTCTACATCAACATCCTTGCCCCTCTGATGAATTGTGAGTAGTTACCACAGACCTACGGGTCCATAGTTATTAGCTAGATGGCTTCTTCTCTCTTTTTGGATCTCAATACAATGTTCTCCCCCTCTCTTGTGGAGATCTATTCGATGTAATCTCTTTTTGCGGTGTGTTTGTCGAGATCCGATGAATTGTGGGTTTATGATCAAGTTTATCTATGAATAATATTTGAATCTTCTCCGAATTCTTTTATGTATGATTGAGTTATCTTTGCAAGTCTCTTCGAATTATCAGTTTGGTTTGGCCTACTAGATTGATCTTTCTTGCCATGGGAGAAGTGCTTAGCTTTGGGTTCAATCTTGCGGTGTTCTTACCCAGTGACAGAAAGGGTTGCAAGACACGTATTGTATTGTTGCCATCGAGGATAACAAGATGGGGTTTATATCATATTGCATGTGTTTATCCCTCTACATCATGTCATCTTGCTTAATACGTTACTCTGTTCTTATGAACTTAATACTCTAGATGCAGGCAGGAGTCGGTCGATGTGTGGAGTAATAGTAGTAGATGCAGGCAGGAGTCGGTCTACTTGTTATGGACGTGATGCCTATATACATGATCATGCCTAGATAACCTCATAACTATGCGCTTTTATATCAATTGCTCGACAGTAATTTGTTCACCCACCGTAATACTCTTGCTATCTTGAGAGAAGCCTCTAGTGAAACCTATGGCCCCCGGGTCTATCTCTTATCATATTTGCTTTCAATCTACCTTTATTTACATCTTTACTTTTTGCATCTATATTACAAAATACCAAAAATATATTATTATCTCTCTATCAGATCTCACTTTCGCAAGAGACCGTGAAGGGATTGACAACCCCTTTATCGTGTTGGTTGCGAGTTCTCAGTTTGTTTGTGTAGGTGATTGGGACTTTTGAGGAGCCTCCTAGTGGATTGATACCTTGGTTCTCAAACTGAGGGAAATACTTACGCTACACTTGCTGCATCACCCTCTCCTCTTCGGGGAAAACTAACGCAAGCTCAAGATGTAGCAAGGGGTCCTTAGGGAAAGCCTTATTAAGGTCTTTGAAGTCGACGCACAGACGCCAGGATTTATCCTTCTTAGGTACCATGACCAGGTTTGCTAGCCCGTCCAGATGTTTGATCTCTCTGATAAACCCGGCCTCGAGTAGCTTGTCTAGATCCTCCCCCATAGCCTGTCATTTGGGTTCGGAAAATCAGCACAGAGTTTGCTTGACTGGTTTGTATCCTTTCAGTATATTGAGACTATGCTCGACCAGTCTTCGTGGGATAAATGGCATATCCGAAGGGTGCCAAGCAAAGATGTCCCAGTTCTCATGCAGGAATGCACGTAATGGGGCGTCGACCATCAGATCCAGTTGTGCCCCAATGGAAGATGTCTTCTTGGGGTCCGTTGGATGGAATTGAAACTTTACTATTTCGTCTGCTGGCTTAAAGGAAGTGGATTTGGGTCTCTTATCAAGGATTACGTCATTCCTATCCGCCGTGGAACGAAGGGTGGTTAATTATTCGGCCGCAAGGGCCTCGGATAAAGCCTCGAGGGCCAGAGAGGTAGTTTTGTTTTTGGTGCGGAGTGCTTTGTCCAGATCACTGGTGATAGTGATAGCTCCATTGGGCCCGGTCGTTTTTTGAGCTTCATATACCCGTAATGGGGTACGGCTTGGAAGCGCGTGAATGCGGCTCGTCCCAGCAAGGCATGATACCTGCCGTTGAAAGGTGCCACGTGGAAGAGTAACTCTTCAGACCTGTAGTTCTCCGACGTGTCAAGTACTATGTCGAGTTTGATTTTTCCCGAGCATCTTGCTCCCCGACTAGGGATAATACCGTGAAAGGTTGTGTTACTTTGCTCAATGCAGCTCCTATCCATTTGCATTTTATTGAGCGTGTCCTCGTAGATGAGGTTCAGTCCGCTACCACCGTCCATTAGCACTTTAGTGAGCCGAAAGCCGTCTACGATTAGGTTTAGGGCCAAAGAGGCTGGTGCCCGGACTGAGTGGGCTCTTGGTTCGTCATTAGCATTGAAAGTGATCGCCGTATCGTTCCAAGGATTTACCGCTGCCACCTGGCAGACTTCAGCGGAGTGCCCTTTTGTGCCGATCATTTGATGAAAAGGTCTTGAAGACCGTGAATACTTTGAGATTATTGTCCTCCAAAGAGTAGTTCTCTGGGCTGTTGTTGGTGAGGATACCCTTGCCGCTCTTGGCCACTTGCTGGAGTATCCAACATGCTCGAAGGCTATGCATTGGTTCGTTGTTTAGCATCATGTGAATTTGACAGGGTTTGTCGAGCCATTCCTCGAGGACAGTTATATGCCCCGTAAAGGGCTTGATTTTCTTGTCCATGGGATGATGATTAGGTGCTTCGCGAGGGTGCATCCTCTTTGCCCTTCCGGGAGATGGCCCAAAGGCCTGTGGTTCCCAGCGGGCTGTCTGGGTTTTCCAGGCGCTTTCCATTGCGCAGTACTTCTGTACTATGTGTGCAAAATCTGCAAAGTGTAGTACGCGATGGTAGTTGAGGGCATTGGATTCCTTCATCTGTACAATTGTTGCAAAATACCGAGATCGCGTCGTGGTCGGAGCAATCTTTGATCTTGTTTTTAACAAGTAGGAATCTGGCCCAAAAGTGATGGACTGTTTCCTGAGGCTGCTGCTGCACGTACATTAAGTCGCATATGTCCGGAGGACCGGAATTTCTTGGCGAATATTGCTTGTGGTGGGTGGGCAGGCTTAAATCCGAACCCTGACCCATTGTGAAGTCCAGATACTGAGAAATTTCCGAGGTTACCAGCCCGGGCTTCAGAGCGTCCAGTGAGTTCTTAGGCTTAAAACCCAATTCTATGTTTGGAGGACAAGAAGTGTCCTCCTGAAGATGGGTGTCCGGTTCTCCGAGCTCAGAAATCCGAACATACTTTGTTCTCAACGTAGGAGAAGAGTTATTGTTAGCTTGTTCCTCCACAATTGCTACCTGATGGGTGATCGACGGAGATCTAACTTCTCTCTGATAGGGTTTAAGCCCAATCCGATCATAGTCGGTTGCATTCCCCAGGGCGGCGATGCAATCTAGTAGTTCATTTAAAGCTGATACATCTGTTGGATCCATCTTGTCGGAGTATTCAGGGCCGACGCGGAGATGATTTTTGCTGACGGGCTGGGCTGCCTCTGGCTTAATGGCCGAACGAGCACCCATGGTGAAGCTGCCAAGCCGGAGGGTTTGCCCCAAGGCTAGCGCTTCTCCGGAAGTGATACTGTCCTTGATGACAAGGCGAGCCATCAACCCTTCTATCGACGGCACAAAGGAACTCTCAACGAAAGCACCAATGTCGGTGTCAAAACCGGCGAATCTCGGGTAGGGGGTCCCGAACTGTGCGTCTAAGGATCGAAGGTAACAGGAGGCAAGGGACATGATGTTTACCCAGGTTCGGGCCCTGTTAATGGAGGCAATACCCTACTTCCTGCTTGATTGACTTTGATGAGTGTAGGGGTTACAAGAGTTGATCTACCTCGAGATCGTAATGGCTAAACCCTAGGTGCCTAACCTGTATGATTGTGATTGCCTGTATGGACTAAACCCTCCGGTTTATACAGACACCGGAGGGGGCTAGGGCTATAGAAAGTCGGTTTACAAAGGAAGGAAACTACACATACGGATGCCAAGCTTGTCATCCACGCAAAGGAGAGTCCCATCCGGACACGGCAGAAGGCCTTCTGTTCTATATCTTCACGACCCATCAGTCCGACCCATGTCACATAAGCCGGCTGCCCGAGGACCCCATAATCCAGGACTCCCTCACAGGTGCCGGACATCCGGGCCGATGGCCGGATGTCCGGGGCTTTCCATGACACCAGATGTAGTCTGGGGCTGGTGCCGGATGTTTGGCTTGGGACTGGTCCAGCTTCTGTAGGCCTTGGGTGTCGGTGGGCCGCATGTCCAGGGCGGGGCCTGATACGTCTCCAATGTATCTATAATTTTTGATTGTTCCATGCTATTATATTATCTATCTTGGATGTTTTATATGCATTTTGGTATTATTTTATATAATTTTTTGGGACTAACTTATTAACCTAGTGGCGAGTGCTAGTTGGTGTTTTTCCCCTTGTTTTTGACTTTTATAGAAGGGAAATATCAAATGGAATACAAATGGAATAAAACTTTCATGATGATTTTTCTTGGACCAGAAGATACCTATGTGACTTGGAGAGAGGGCCAGAAGAGTCCCGAGGAGACCACGAGCCCTCAGGGCGCGCCCTAGGAGGGGCCTGGCTGTGGGCCCCTCGGGAGTCCTTCAACCCTAATATTTGCACTATAAATTCTCAAATATTCCCCCAACATCAAAAGCGTCCACGAAAACACTTTTCCGCCGCCGTAAGCTTCTGTTCTCGTGAGATACCATCTTGGGGCCTTTTCTGGCGATCTGTTGGAGGGGGATTCAATTATGGAGGGCTTCTACATCAACCTTGCTGCCCTTCCGATGATGTGTGAGTAGTTTACCAAAGACCCATGGGTCCATAGCTAGTAGCTAGATGGCTTCTTCTCTCTCTTTGATCTTCAATACCATGTTCTCCTTGATGTTCTTGGAGTTCTATCGGATGTAATCTTCTTTTGCAGTGTGTTTCACTACAAAAAAAAGACACATCCGTGACATTTTGGGCTGATCAATTTTTTTTTCTGTCATACTTATGACACTTCTATGATGATAATTGTGACAAAACCCGGTATCATCATAGATGTGGTGGGCTCCTACTTCTATGATAAAAAATCATGATAGAAAATGGGCTTTTCGTCCTGGGCGGGCCAGAGACGCAGCTGCATGACATTCTTTGGGCCGTCCATGACGAAAAAAATGTGGTAGAAGCGAGGGCGAGGAAAATTTCGGAGAGTTCCCGGTTACGGTGGGTGGTCGGGGGCCGAGCGATGCACGTTTCTCTCGTACACGTACGCGCATGTGTGCGAGGTGTTGGGCTCTAACTGAACCCGAGCGATTGCACTAGCTACATTACTGAACCCGAGTGATTCCTTCGCTACTGCTGCTAACTGAAGCCGATCGAACCCTGCTGCCTCCTTCCCTTGATGAATAGTGAGTGTTGCTGGAGGGGGTTTGGATGAACAGTTCCAGGTGGGGGTGGATGAACAGGACCCTGTGGTGTTGCCTCTGGATGAACAAGACCCCGATCGATCGAGCCGGTTGGGGCTGGATGAACAGGACCCCATGGAGTGCTGGATGAACAGGACGACCCCATGGAGGGTTGTATGAACAGTAGATGGTGGAGGGGTGGATGAACAGTAGCACGTGGAGGGGTGGTTGAACAGGAGCCCATGGATAGGGCTGGTTGAATAGTAGCCGGTGGAGTAGCGCGCGGTGGAGGCTGGATGAACAGGAGCCCGTGGATGAACAGTCACAGGTGGAGCCTGGAGGAGGTCGACGGTGGATAAACAGCAGCCTTGTGGAGGCTGGAGGAGGTCGACGGTGGAGATGAACAATATCCCGTGGGGTCCCGTTTTGCAGTACGCCACCCCCCCCGATGAACAGGACCCCCGTTTTGACCGTAGCGCTCCAACACAAGTCCGTTTCCTCTGTTTTGCGGTACGCCACACCCCTCCCGATCAACAGGACCCCGTTTCGATAGTAGGAGGTCCAACACAAGTCTGTTTCCTCTGTTTTGCGATACGCCAGACCCCTCCCGATGAACAGGATCCCGTTTCGAATGTGGCCGGTCGAACACAAGGCAGTTTCCTCCGTTCTGCGGTACGCCAGGCCTCGTTTCCATTGGTTGTTCCATCCAAGCCGGTTGGCTCCCACGCGTTCCGTTGCCTCCCGATGAACACGATGCATTCCGTTGCCTCCCGATGAACACGATGCATTCTATTGCTTCCGAATGAACACGACGATGACGCAGTTTCTCCATTCTGACCCAACCATGTACACGAGCCCTGGCCATACGTATGCGCGAGTAGGCATTCGAGACCCTGCCCGTATGTATGTACATGACCATATTTTCTTTCTTGCACCCTGTCTGCTTTACGTACGTGTATTTTCTACGTGCGCGCCTCTACTATGACACGTGCACACCTCTACATCAACCAGTATTTACGTACACGTTCACGACCAGAATGACAACGCTACATATGCTTCGACCAGGTGGGTCCCGGCTGTCAGGCACTTCCTTGCGTGCGAAGATGTAGCTGGTGGGTCCCAGCAGTCAGGGGGGCGAATCATTTTTTTTTTGCTCGGACGCACTTCCCTGCGTGCGAAGATGTAGCTGGTGGGTCCCAGCAGTCAGGGGGCGAATCATTTTTTTGGCCCATAATATGGAGGCACTTCCTTGCGTGCAAAGATGTAGCTGGTAGGTCCCAGCAGTCAGGGGGAAACGTTTTTTTGCGAAAGTGGCCCGTCTGGTGGGTCCCTGCTGTTAGGTGGAGGAATCATTATTTTCTGCGTAATAAGGAGGCAATTCCTTGCTGCGGCAGTGGACCCAACTGTCAGCCTCTCCACGTACAGTCCACGTCTGATGGAAGTTGTTCCTTGACCACGTTGACCACACGCCGCGCCAAGAGCACCAGGGCGGTGGACAATGGCGAGGCCTAGGAAGGGGACGACGCGGAGCTGGGGAAGATGCGGCAGTGCATGCCCACGCGTAGAGGAGTATGAGGGTTCACTGGTTCGGTTGTGATGTGAGGCTCTTGTCGCTGCAGAATAATAGGGGGTGTGGGTGAGTAGAGGGATGGCCTGGCCAGCAGTGGGAGTAGTAGGGGGCAATGAGGCCTCCGCGACATGACAGCCGGCCACGGGAGGCAGGAGCATGCGGCACGACCGGCGCTGCTTTGGGTGGCTGGAGCAAGAAGACCAGAGGTTGAAGAAGCACTACGGCCGTTGGATGGATATCGTATGGTCACTGGAGCTAGAATCGTTCATATTGACTAAGTTGACAAAGCCCTCCATCCCAGTCAACTTAGTAGGCCCACAAGTCAGCCTCACACCAAGGTGGGTCCCAGCTAGCAGGGGGAGTATTCATTTTTTTGTGCATAATAAGGAGGCACTTTCGGTGGGTCCGAGCTGACAGCGGGGGAAATGTTTTTTCGTGAAATACGATGGCCCGTCTGGTGGGTCCCAGCAGTCAGGGGGAAATGTTTTTTTCACGAAATACGGTGGCCCGTCTGGTGGGTTCCTGCTGTCAGGTGGAGGAATAATTATTTTCCGCGTAATAAGGAGGCACTTCCTTGCGGCTGCCGTGGACCCACCTATCAGCCTCTCCACGTACAGTACTCTTCTGATGGAAGTCGGTCATTGACCACATTGACCACGCCGCGTCGAGAGCACCACGACGGTGGATGATGGCGAGGCCTAGGAAGGGGACGACGTGGAGCCGGGGAAGACACGACAATGGATGCCCACGCGGAGAGGAGTACAAGGGTTCACTGGTTCGGCTGTGGTGTGAGGCTGCCGTCGCTGCAGAATAATAGGGGGTGTGGGTGAGTGGAGGGATGGCCTGGACAGCGGTGGGAGTAGTATGGGGGCCGTGAGGCTTCCGCGGCAGCACAACCGGCCATGGGAGGCAGGAGCAGGCGGCACGACCGGCGTTGCTTTGGGCGGCTGGAGCAAGAAGACCAGAGGTTGAAGAAGCACTACGGCCGTTGGATGGACCTCGTACGGTCACTGGAGCTATAATCGTGCATATTGACTAAGTTGACAAAGCCCTTCGTCCCCGTCAACTTAGTAGGCCCACTATACTGGGTCCCAGCTAGCAGGGGGAGTATTCATTTTTTTGTGCGTAATAAGGAGGCACTTCCTTGCATGCTAAGATATAGCTGGTGGGTCCGAGCTGTCAGTGGCGGTAACATTTTTGTTCACGAAATACAGAGGCCCTATCAGTGGGTCCCAGATGTCAGGTGGAGGAATCATTATTTTGCGCGTAATAATGAGGCATTTCCTTGCGTGCGGCCGTGGACCCAGCTGTCAACCTATCCACGTAAAGTCCACTTCAGATGCATGTCGGTCGTTGACTATGTTGACCATGCTGCGCCGAGAGCACAAGGGCGATGGACGACGGTGAGGCCTAGGAAGGGAACGACATGGAGCCAGGAAGACTCGGCAGTTGTTTCCCACACGAAGGGGAGTACGACTATACGAGGGTTTACTGGTTCGTCTGTCATCGCCGGAGAATAATAGCAGATGTGGGTGAGTAGAGGGATGGCTAGGCCAGCGATGGGAATATGGTGGGGCGGTGAGGCCTGCGCGGCAGCAGAGATGGCCGCGGGGAGGAGGGAGCAGACAGTACCGCCGGAGCTTGTTTGAGCAGCTGGAGCAGGAAGAGCAGAGATTGAAGAAGCACGACGGCCGTTGGATGGACATCCAACAGTCACTGCTTGTGCGTCAACCTTTTTTAGGAAAGCCTCAAATCTGTGGAAAATATCATACATGCCATTTGCCATTATTTCTAATAATTTACAGCCAATTTGCTAATTCTTACAGTTTTTTTGGAGCCCATATTCTTTTTGTTAGCATTACAACCCATATTGTGGCCACGGTCAAAAAATATACGAAATTTTGCATATGCCGGCGCGGTCTAAACTGTTTTAAATCCCGAAATTTTGAGTCACATTCAAACTGATTTTAAAAATAAATGTATATCAATATAAAATCCAATAAATTGTCCATGCATAAAAATCAATGCAATTTAAAATCTCGAAATGAAAAAAAGAAATTTGAAACTAATCGCCACTTTGATGTGTTTTAAAAATGTACGACCCATTTCTCATTACTGATAGGCCATTTCTCGGCCATCCGAATGAAGCTCTGCTCATCTTGAAAGATTTGCAGCCCAACAGGCCTGACAAAGCGACTTACTTGACAAATCACAAAAAACCGGGCTAGCCATTTTCAGAAAGAAAAAAACTACTGGGCTGGTCTGTGGTAAACATAAAATAAAAGGCTGTCTAGACAGGCCAAAGTGCCCCACACAGCGCAGTTGACACCCTACTTCTGTCTCAAAAACAAATTAGATAAATGCCACTCCAATTATGGCGATTCATAAAAATGCCACTGCAATTTCCTAACTTTGAAAAATGCCACCACAATTTTTGCAAACTTTGAAAAACGCCATTACAATTTGCAAACTTTGAAAAACACCACTCCAGACTTCGAAATATGCCACTGGAAATGGCATGAAATGGCATTTTTCAAAGTTTGGAAATTGCAGTGGCATTTCTCGGAAACACCAGATTTGGAGTGGCATTTATCAAATTAACTCAAAACAAAAATAACTGGGCCAGCTGCTGGGTCCCTGGTGTCAGCCGCTCATTGTGCATTTCTCTCGTTTATTGACTACGTTGACAATGGCATGGGACCCAGATGTCAGAAATCCATTAGGAGGAGCCATTTTTTATTGTCTTGAAATAAAGAGGCACTTGCTTGTGTACTGCCATGACCTTGGCGGTTCCCTGCTGTCATCCTCTCCACGTACAATCATCTCCTGATAGTGTATGCGTCAACTTGGTAAGCCCACAAGTCAGCCTCTAAACCCGTGGAGGACAAATACAACCCATTTAAAAAAATAACAACCCATTCCATACGTTCAAACAGAAAGTTCAACATTCAGAGCAAAGTAACAGGTCTGATCCACATATAGAGTACTGAACTTCCATGTTGACAACCATCATAGCCAAGTTAACTATCTACTCCCACTAATACTCTACTAGCGTACAAGTACTAACTTACTCTTAGCTAACTAGACGATGCCGACCGCCATCTGCGGTACACGCTAAACATCGGCACCGGCATCCTCCGCCTCTCCTCGGACTTGCCAGAGGTGCGATAGGGCGCGTTGCTCGCGCACGTTGGCCCTTTCCATGCTGGCGTGGTCCATCGAAGCTTCATCTTCTAAGCGGGAAACCCACTTGACGAGCTGGTAGTAAAAATCGGCGTCACGAATGCGTGCGTGCTCGAAAGCCTCTAGGGCTATTTGCCGGGCGCCGGCCTCCACATAGTCGACCCAGTTGCGGGCGCTCTGCTCGTGACTCAAAGCGTTGGTGCGCTGCTGCTCCATGTCCCGCTAGCGGCGCAAATAGGTGATACGCTGCTCCTCCGCCAGGCGGTCGCGCTCCAACAACTCCTGCTCCTCCGCTAGGCGGTCGCGCTCCAACAAGTCCATGATCTCCGCATTGCCATCTAAAGACCGATAGAATGCCTCCTCCCTCCGTCTACCTTCCAGTGAGAAATCGAACACTAGTTCCGGCTGTGATCGCCTCTGGCCTCGCCTATCACGGACGGGCGAGGGCATGGCGGACGTGGCGAGAGCGAGGATAAGTGGCGAGTAACGTCGGGTCGGTGGGGGCTTGATAACCCATAAGTATGGGGGATCAATTCCTCTTTTGATAAGTAAGAGTGTCGAACCCAACGAGGAGCTAAAGGTAGAACAAATATTCCCTCAAGTTCTATCGACCACCGATACAACTCTACGCACGCTTAACGTTTGCTTTACCTAAAACAAGTACAAAACTAGAAGGACTTTGTATGTGTTGTTGGATAGATTTGCAAGAATATAAAGAGAACATAAATAAAAACTAGGGGCTGTTTAGATAAAGAAGAAATAAAGTTAGTATAGCAAGTGTGGAAAAGGTGGTGGTAGGAGTTGCAAAGTTGTCCATAAGCAATTGACTTCTTTACTAGACCGTTAGCAAGTTTTATGTGGGAGAGGCCACTGCTAGTCATCCCTGACTTGGAACTATTAGCAAGCATCCGCAACAACTAACGTTCATTAAGGTAAAACCCAACCATAGCATTAAGATATATTGGCCCCCTTCAATCCCGTATGCATCAATTTCTATGCTAGGTAGAAGCTTCTGCCACTCTTGCCCTCCAGTACATAGTCCTATCAACATACAACTAACCTATGGTGTAATCCACGCGCGCGCTCATATGATGGGCACCAAAGGACAGCAACATAACCACAAGCAAATTAAACCAATCATAGCAATTCACCAATTACCGATAGGACAACAAAAATCTACTCAGACATCATAGGATGGCAACACATCATTGGATAATAATATGAAGCATTAAGCACCATGTTCATTTAGAGGGTACAGCGGGTTGCGGGAGAGTGGACCACTGAATATAGATGGGGGAAGGTGATGGAGATGTTGGTGAAGATGACGGAGGTGTTGTTCTGGTGATGATGATGGCCCCGGCGGTGTTCCGGTGCCACCAAGAGAGAGGGGGAGAGAGCCTCCCTTCTTCTTCTTCTTCCTTGACCTTCTCCCTAGATGGGAGAAGGGTTTCCCCTCTGGTCCATGGTCTCCATGGCGTGGGAGGGGTAAGAGCCCTCCGAGATTGGATCTGTCTCTCTGTCTCTCTCTGTTTTGTGTTCCAGATTTTGGCCTTTCACCGTTTCTTATATTCCTGGAGATCCGTAACTCCGATTGGGCTGAATTTTTAACACGATCTCTATCTGGATATTAGCTTTCTTGCGGCGAAACAAGGGCACTAACCGCCTTACGGGGTGGCCACGAGAGCCCAGGGCGCGCCCCCTGCCTCGTGGCCCCCTCGGGCTTCGTCTCGCGTTGATTCTTCTTCCCAAAAATCATAAATATTCCAAAAAAATCTCCGTCAGTTTTTATCCCGTTTGGACTCTGTTTGATATGGGTTTTCTGCGAAACAAAAACATGCAACAAACAAGATCTGGCACTGGGCACTGGATCAATATATTAGTCCCAAAAATAGTATAAAAAGTTGACAAAAGTATATATGAAAGTTGTAGAATATTGGCGTGGAACAATCAAAAAGTATAGATACGATGGCGATGTATCAGCATCCCCAAGCTTAATTCCTGATCATCCTCGAGTAGGTAAATGATAAAAAAGATATTTTTTGATGTGGAATGCTACCTAGCATAATCTTGATCATATATCTAATCATGGCATGAATATTAAGACATAAGTGATTCAAAGCAATAGTCTATCCTTTGACATAGAAGAATTTAATACTCGGGCATCCCAACAAGCAATCATGTCTTTCAAAATATCAATGCTAAAGAACATTATCTCTACAAAATCATATAGTCTTTTATGCTCCCTTTTCTTAACACAAGGTACCCCTCATGCCCATCCTGGTGTCAGCCAAGCAATTGGTTCATAGTTTTTAACGCGCTTCAGCTTTTTCAACACTCACGCAATACATGAGCGCAAGCCATGGATATAGAACTACAGGTGGAATAGAGTATGATGGTGGAGGTTGTGTGGAGAAGACAAAAAGGGAGAAATTCTCACATCGACGCGGCTAATCAACGGGCTATGGAGATTCCCATCAACTGATGTGAATGCGAGGAGTAGGGATTGCCATGCAACGGATGCACTGGAGCTATAAGTGTATGAAAGCTCAAACTGAAACTAAGTGGGTGTGCATCCAACTTGCTTGCTCATGAAGACCTCGGGCATTTGAGGAAGCCCATCATCGGAATATAAAAGCCAAGTTCTATAATGAAAATTCCCACTAGTATATGATAGTGATAACTCAAGAGACTCTCTATATGAAGAACATGGTGCTATTTTGAAGCACAAGTGTGGTAAAAGGATAGTAACATTGCCCCTTCTCTCTTTTTCTCTCATTTTTTTGCTTTCTCTTTTTTTGGTGGGCTTCTTTGGCCTCTTTTTTTTATTTGGGCTTCTTTGGCCTATTCTATTTTTCATAAAGTCCGGAGTCTCATCCTGACTTGTGGGGGAATCATAGTATCCATCATCCTTTCCTCACTCGGGCAATGCTCTAATAATGATGATCATCACACTTTTATTTACTTACGACTCAATATTACAACTCGATATTAGAACAAAAATATGACTCTATATGAATGCCTCGGTGGTGTACCGGGATGTGCAATGATCTAGCATAGCAATGACATTAAAAAAGGACAAGCCATGAAAACATCATGCTAGCTATCTTACGATCATGCAAAGCAATATGACAATGAATGCTCCAGTCATGTATATGATGATGATGGAAGTTGCATGACAATATATCTCGGAATGGCTATGGATATGCCATAATAGGTAGGTATGGTGGCTGTTTTGAGGAAGATATGAGGAGGCTTATGTGTGATAGAGCGTATCGTATCACGGAGTTTGGATGCACCGGCGAAGTTTGCACCAACTCTCGAGGTGAGAAAGGGCAATGCACGGTAACTAAGAGGCTATCAATGATGGAAGGGTAAGAGTGCGTATAATCCATGGGCTCACATTAGTCATAAAGAACTCATATACTTATTGCAAAAGTTTATTGGCCCTTGAAGCAAAGTACTACTACGCATGCTCCTAGGGGGGAGGTTGGTAGGAGTTAACCATCGCGCGCCCCCGACCTTCACGCAAAGATAAACAATCAAAATACAATGCGCGCCAATTTGGTTACATAGTTAGGAGACCATACGTGCATGCTTCGGGAATCACAAACCTTAACACCAATGTTCTTACTAAACACAACCATTTACTAGAACCTCCCACATATTATCATCTCTATATCGCAGAACTATTGCAAGGAATCAAACATATCATATTCAGTGATCTACAAGTTTTATGTAGGATTTTATGACTAACCATGTGAATGACCAATTCCTGTCATCTCTCTAAATAGATATAAGTGAAGCAAGAGAGTTTAATTCTTTGTACAAAAGATAGTCCCACGCTCTAACAAATATAAGTGAAGCAAAAGAGCATTCTACAAATGGAGGTTTTCTATGTGAAGAGAAACAGGCAATCCAAACTTCAAATGATATAAATGAAGCACATGAAGCATTCTATAAAGCCATACTCAAAAGATATAAGTGAAGTGCAATTAGCATTCTATAAATCAACCAAGGACTATCTCATACCAGCATGGTGCATAAAAGAAAAGTGAAAACTAAATGCAAAAGACGCTCCAAGATTTGCACATATCACATGAACGAAACGAATCCGAAAGCATACCGATACTTATTGAAGAAAGATGGGATGCCTTCTGGGGCATCCCCAAGCTTAGACACTTGAGTATCCTTGAATATTTACTTGGGGTTCCCTGGGCATCCCCAAGCTTGATTTCTTGCCTCTCCTCCTCCTTCTCACATCGAGACCTCCTCGATCTTCAAACACTTCATCCACACAAAACTTCAAGAAACTCGGTAAGATCTGTTAGTATAATAAAGAAAATCACTACTCTAAGTACTGTTGCAAACCAATTCATATTTTGTTTTTGCATTTTAGATACTGTAATACAAATTTTCCATGGCTTAATCCACTAATAGAAATTGATAGTTTCATCAAAACAAGCAAACTATGCATCAAAAAGAGAATCTGTCTTAAACAGGGCAGTCTGTAGTAATCGGAACATTCACCATACTTCTGGTACCCCAAAAATTCTGCCAAAATTAGGAAAAATAAACAATTTGTATAGAAATACAATACAAAAAGTTTCAGAACCGTTTGACGTTCCAATAAAAAAAATGTAAAATCGCGCATTACAGCCAAAGTTTCTGTCCTTCACCGCACAAACCAACAAGCATTGTAAACATCCTAAAGGAAAACCTTGGCACATTATTTTTATTATATAATGGAATTGTACAAGGGGATAATTATTTTTGTTGAAAAGTCTCTGTAATCAAGATTCACAAAGTTTTCGTGAGCATGAACAAAGTTCAAGGCTAGCTCGCACTTTAACAATGCTCGTCTTTCTCACTTTCGCTTTTCTTTTTGAAAACATTTTGGGTTCCCCTCTTTATTTTTTTGTTTTTAAACTTTATGAAAGCACACATAAGAAATAAATGACTCTCTAAAACTTCCGGGTTGTCTCCCTGGCAGCGCTTTCTTTAAATCCATTAAGCTAGGCATATAGTGCTCAAGTAATGGATCCACCCTGATCCCAAGGTATATCAAAGACAATTTTAATTAACAATGATTTGTGATTTATAGTGAGCACAAAGTAACATATATCATGTAACAACAAAGTCTAACTCTCTTCCTATGCATCGGCATGTCATAAAAGAACAATTCATGCACACCAAGTAAAGGCCAATGCATAGTATAAACAGTTTCTTTCAATTTTATCGTGTTGGAAACATAAAGATGCGGAGATGTAGTTCCTCTCTCATAATAATTGCAAGTTGGATCAGCAAGCACATGCATATTATATCTATCAAAATCATTATGTGCAACGGTAAAATGCAACCCATCAACATAATCCTTAATAAGAGCAAACTTCTCGGATAAAGTGTAGTTTGGAGAATTCAAAAAGATAATAGGACTATTATGTGTGGGTGCAATAGCAACAATTTCTTGTTTAACATAAGGAACTATAGCAAGTTCATCTCCATAAGCATCATTCATATTGGCATCATGGCCACAAGCATAGCAAGCATCTTCAAAAGGGGTATTTCAAGAGAATCAACGAGATCACAATAATCATCATAGCAATCATCCTTTAGTAAGCACGAAGGGAAATTAAGCAATGTAGGAGTTGAAGAGTTACTCTCATTAGAAGGTGGGCACGGGTGATCAATCCACTCTTCCTCCTTTTGTTCTTCGCTCTCCTCCTCATCTTTTTCATCCAATGAGCTCACAGTTTCATCAATTTATTCTTCCATAGATTCCTGCAAAATATTATTCTCTTCTTGGACAACAGTGACTCTCTCAATAAAATCATCAATATCAGAATTGAATTCATAATTCACATAGCAATATTTAAGTATAGCAAAATTTTCAGGTCTGTAAACAGCATCATCAAGATTTTCACACTCTTTAAACAAAGATTTAATTTCATAAGCACCCATAAAAGCAACAAATTATTCAATTTGTTCCACATCATAGTAATCATTATCATTAAATTTGCATGAAAAGGGAATGTGTGGAGCCTTCATCCTAGAGCAACAAGTATAATCATATCTGAAGCACAGTTCCCGAGCATACCAATGCAACATATGAATTTGATCCCATAATAGTTTCCCTTTTTGAGTCAAGCGATAATCCCTAAAGTATCCATGTTGATCCAACGTTACTCCCATTATAAAGTTGAATGGGGTTTTCTCAGGATTATCAAAGTAGTACATAATATTTTTCACATAACCAGCATCGAGGGTTTTAGGAGGTTCCCCATCTCCATGAGTAGCAAGTACACCTAATTTTTTTGGTATTTCGTGTTCCATATCCATAACTAAAGATAGAGAACAACTAGAACAACAAATAAAATCTACTTAGTGATAATGCAAACAAGCACACACGAGAATATTGACCCCATGCTATGACTCCCCGGCAACGGTGTCAGAAAAAGGTCTTGATAACCCACAAGTATAGGGGATCAATTGTAGCCTCTTTCGATAAGTAAGAGTGTCGAACCCAACGAGGAGCTAAAGCTAGAACAAATATTCCCTCAAGTTCTATCGACCACCGATACAACTCTACGCACACTTAACGTTCGCTTTACCTAAAACAAGTATGAAACTAGGACTTTGTAGGTGTTGTTGGATAGATTTGCAAGAATATAAAGAGCATGTAAATAAAAACTAGGGGCTTTTTAGATAAAGAATCAATAAAGTTAGTATAGCGAGTGTGGAAAAGGTGGTGGTAGGAGTGGCGAAATTGTCCCTAAGCAATTGACTATTTTACTAGACCGATAGCAAGTTTTATGTGGGAGAGGCCACTGCTAGCATGTCATCCCTGACTTGGAATTCTACGCACTTGTGATTGGAACTATTAGAAAGCATTCGCAACTACTAACTTTCATTAAGGTAAAACCTAACCATAGCATTAAGATATATTGGTCCCCCTTCAATCCCGTATGCATCAATTTCTATGCTAGGTAGAAGCTTCTGTCACTCTTGCCCTCCAATACATAGTCCTATCAACATACAACTAACCCTATGGAGTGATCCACACGCACGCTCATATGATGGGCACAAAAGGACAACAACATAACCACAAGCAAATTAAACCAATCATAGCAATTCACCAATTACCGATAGGATAACGAAAATCTACTCAGACATCATAGGATGACAACACATCATTGGATAATAATATGAAGCATTAAGCACCATGTTCAAGTAGAGGGTACAGCGGGTTGCAGGAGAGTGGACCACTGAATATAGATGGGGGAAGATGATGGAGATGTTGGTGAAGATGACGGAGGTGTTGCTCCGGTGATGATGATGGCCCTGGTGGCGTTCCGGCACCACCGGGAGAGAGGGGGAGAGAGCCCCCTTCTTATTCTTCATCCAGGGAGAAGGGTTTCCCCTATGGTCCATGGTCTCCATGGCGTGGGCGGGGAGAGAGCCCCTCCGAGATTGGACCTGTCTCTCTGTCTCTCTCTGTTTCTGCGTTCCAGATTCTGGCCTTTCATCGTTTCTTATATTCCTGGAGATCTGTAACTCCGATTGGGCTGAAATTTTAACACGATCTCTATCCGGATATTAGATTTCTTGCGGCGAAAGAAGGAATCAACCACCTTATGGGGTGGCCACGAGGGCCCAGGGCATGCCTGACCCCCGGGGCGTGCCCTCTTGCCTCGTGGCTGACAAAAATATGCCCTAGAGGCAATAATAAAGTTATTATTTATTTCCTTATTTCATGATAAATGTTTATTATTCATGCTAGAATTGTATTAACTAGAAAGTTAGTACATGTGTGAATACATAGACAAACAAAGTGTCACTAGTATGCCTCTACTTGACTAGCTCGTTGAATCAAAGATGGTTAAGTTTCCTAGCCATAGACATGAGTTGTCATTTGATTAACGGGGTCACATCATTAGAGAATGATGTGATTGACTTGACCCATTCCGTTAGCTTAGCACTTGATCGTTTAGTATGTTTCTACTGCTTTCTTCATGACTTATACATGTTCTTATGACTATGAGATTATGCAACTCCCGTTTATGGAGGAACACTTTGTATGCTACCAAACATCACAACGCAACTGGGTGATTATAAAGGTGCTCTACAGGTGTCTCCAAAGGTACTTGTTGAGTTGGCATATTTCGAGATTAGGATTTGTCACTCCGATTGTCTGAGAGATATCTCTGGGCCCTCTCGGTAATGCACATCACTATAAGCCTAGCAAGCAATGTGACTAATGAGTTAGTTGTGGGATGATGCATTACGAAATGAGTAAAGAGATTTGTCGGTAACGAGATTGAACTAGGTATTGAGATACCGACGATCGAATCTCGGGCAAGTAACATACCGATGACAAAGGTAACAATGTATGTTGTTATGCGGTTTGACCGATAAAGATCTTCGTAGAATATGTAGGAGCCAATATGAGCATCCAGGTTCCGCTATTGGTTATTGGCCGGAGACGTGTCTCGGTCATGTCTACATAGTTCTCGAACCCGTAGGGTCCGCACGCTTAATGTTTGGTGACGATTTATATTATGCGTTATGTGTTTTGATGTACCGATGGTAGTTTGGAGTCCCGGATGAGATCAGAGACATGACGAGGAGTCTCAAAATGGTTGAGACGTAAAGATCGATATATTGGATGACTATATTCGGACATCGGAAAGGTTTCGAGTGATTCAGGTATTTATTGGAGTACCGGAGAGTTATAGGAATACATGGGGGAGTATATGGGCCTTATTGGGCTTTAAGGGAAAGAGAGAGAGAGAGAGGCAGCCCGCGCGCCCCCCAATGCCTAGTCCGAATTGGACTAGGGGGAGGGGCTGCGCCCCCTCCTTCCTTCTCTTCTTTTTCCCCTTTCCTTGACTCCTACTCCTACTACATGGAAGGGGGGGGATCCTACTCCCGGTGGGAGTAGGATTCCCCAGAGCGCGCATAGAGAGGGCCGGCCCCTCTCCTCCTCTCCTCCTTTATATATGGGGGCAAGGGGCACCTCTAGACACACAATTGATCTTTGATCTCTTAGCCGTGTGCGGGGCCCCCTCCACCAGATTCCACCTCGGTAATATCGTAACAGTGCTTAGGCAAAGCCCTGCGTCGGTAGCATCATCAACACCGTCATCACGCCGTCGTGCTGATGGAACACTCTTGCAAAGCTATGCGGGATCAGAGTTCGTGGGACGTCATCGAGTTGTACGTGTGCTGAACTCGGAGGTGTCGTACGTTCGGTACTTGATCGGTCGGATTGTGAAGACGTATGACTACATCAACCGCATTGTGCTAACGCTTCCACTTTCGGTCTACAAGGGTACGTGGATGACATTCTCCCCTCTTGTTGCTATGCATCACCATGATCTTCGTGTGCGTAGGAATTTTTTTGAAATTACTACATCCTCCAACAGTGGCATCCGAGCCAGGTTTATGCGTACATGTTATGCATGAGTAGAACACAAGTGAGTTGTGGGAGATACAAGTCATATTGCATACCAGCATGTCATACTTTGGTTCGGCGGTATTGTTGGATGAAGCGGCCCGGATCGACATTACGCGTACGCTTACACGAGACTGGTTCTACCGACGTGCTTTGCACACAGGTGGCTGGCGGGTGCCAGTTTCTCCAACTTTACTTGAATCGAGTGTGGCTACGCTCGGTCCTTGAGAAGGTTAAAACAACACTAACTTGATGAAATATCATTGTGGTTTTGATGCGTAGGTAAGAACGGTTCTTGCTCAGCCGGTAGCAGCCACGTAAAACTTGCAACAACAAAGTAGAGGACATCTAACTTGTTTTTGCAGGGCATGTTGTGATGTGATATGGTCAAGACGTGATGAGATATACGTTGTTGTATGAGATGATCATGTTTTGTTGAAGTTATCGGCAACTGGAAGAAGCCTTATGGTTGTCTCTTTATTGCATAAGATGCAAACGCCAAATAATTGCTTTACTTTATCGCTATGCGATAGCAATAGTTGCAAGAGCAATAGTTGGCGAGACGACCATGTGATGACATATTGATATAGATCACGATGATGGAGATCATGGTGTCATGCCGGTGACGATGGAGATCATGACGATGCTTTGGAGATGGAGATCAAAGGCACAAGATGATGATGGCCATATCATGTCACATATTTTGATTGCATGTGATGTTTATCTTTTATAATCTTATTTTGCTTAGTTCGATGGTAGCTTCATAAGATGATATCTCACTAAATTTCAAGGTATAAGTGTTCTCCCTGAGTATGCACCATTGTCAAAGTTCGTTGTGCCGAGACACCACGTGATGATCTGGTGTGATAAGCTCTACATTCATCTACAATGGGTGCAAGCCAGTTTTGCACACGCAGAATACTCGGTTTAAACTTGACGAGCCTAGGATATGCAGATATGGTCTCGGAACACTGAGACCGAAAGGTCGAGCGTGAATCATATAGTAGATATGATCAACATAGTGATGTTCACCATTGAAAACTACTCCATTTCACGTGATGATCGGTTATGGTTTAGTTGATTTGGATCACGTGATCACTTAGACGATTAGAGAGATGTCTATCTAAGTGGGAGTTCTTAAGTAACTAGATAATACCCCACGCGTTGCAGCGGAAAAATAAGCTAATAAAAATTTAGATGTATAGGAAATAAAAAAATGATACTTGGTTTTTTGTATAAATAGTTTAACTACAGATGTTATGCTAGTGTGGTAAAAAATATCGACTACAGAGATGCAATGTTCGATATAACTATATAGTGCATGAAAATAGAAGGCGGCGAATGGCAGAGGTGCCTGTATAGAGAATTCAAAGTTACTATTTGTTTTCAATTAGCTGAGATACACTAAAGGCAACATCCGTTAAAACCCATGTAACAACTACATAGATATATTTTTCTTGGTCCTTGATGTAGAATCCAGTCTTGGTCACCGGAAGAATTAAGCGACTTCGCAAGGAAATATTATTTGTAGTTGTCAAACAGAAACTGGCCTGAAAATAATGACAAAATTGTGCATCCATTGATGGGTCATCAGCGTAAAATGTACTTATTGTATTGTGCTAGGGCGGATAGGAAAATCGTTAAGAAAGAAACAGTATGTACCATAGGAACCAACAAACAAGGCAGAAGTATATTAATCATACCTCAGTTGTCAATTGTACAAGGATCTGTTGTGACAGAAAAATAACTTTCCAGTGATAAACGGCCCTTTGATATTTGAAACACAACTTTTCTAGTGCCTGAAATACCATGTACGATTAATCATATGAAAGACATTTAGTACCTTCTAGAGAGCAGCAATATATTAGTTGAGAATGGTACGTAATAAAATAAATAGAATGTTAGGTCAGCTATGGTGCATTGCCTATCAGAACTTACCTATCATTTTTGTTGCCTCTAGGCCTTCTACAGTACAGTGGAGGGCAACCATCCCAAGCTAAGAAAAAAGCAAGTGTTGCCTCCACCCAAAAGGATAATGTAATAGGTAGACATATATGTTTCTTTAAATAGATAAAAACTATTTTACCTGCCTCGCTCCGCACGATCTACATGAGCATCCCTGCAGTTTGCAACTCTCATATGCACAGGGAGTAATCCAATATACACTAAAATCTGAACAGGCCGCCTTGAATTTATGATATCTAATCAGTGAAAAACAAACATGTTCTATGCGGTTACCTATGAGGATACAGATGCAAGCAGCAAGACCATCAAAATGAACATCTAATTTACTCAGTTGTACCCAAGGCTATAGTTAAGTCTGATCAAAGAAACTAAAATGGGCCAAAAAGAATAGGAAGTCCGAAGTACTTACCATATTCCAAAGATTATAGAACATAGGAGAAGCAAGCGCGGATCTGTAGGAAGACTTGTACTGATATATGCCTATCTTATTTCCCTAACTTTGGAGCCCAACTCTCTATTTTCACAATAGAAAAACTTGTATACAAACAGAGGGAGATTTCTATTCAATCTTGATAATCCTCGATCTTACCAAACTAAAAACACATAAACTAAATCATGGCGAAATTCCAACTTGCAACTGACAGAATCCACCAAATATTAACCATTACATCAATGTCGTCGGCGGGCCATAGTAGAAAGAAGATAATTGGTGGATCCATGGTGAGCCGATGTCTACTACACGTTGGGCAAAGGAGAAGGATTGTTTTGTTTGCGAGGACATGGATGTGGAAGGGATTCATCGTATGGAGATTCGATACTTGTACCATTGGAAGGGCAAAAGAAGATGCTAGGAAGGGGAAGAGATTACTGTGCGATATGGGAATGTGAAGGAGAGAAGATGGCGCCTCCATCAGTTTCCATTTTTAGATCGTGTCCAATTGTTTCCATTCTTTATTGCTTCCATCGGGCTGCATGTGGGTAAGCAGGGAATTGGAAGGGGGTATGCACAGGGATATTTTTTTTCGAGCATGCCATTTTTCTAAAGGTAGGCTTTGCAGTTTCCCTCTAATAATAGGCTGATTGTGAGTCAGCACGGAATTGGAAGGGCGTACGCACACGATTTTTTTTGGAACATGACATGTTTTCAAAGGTGGAAGTCCGTGGTAATTGATTGCATGCATGCTTGTGTTTGGTAACTGAATGCAAATGCATGCAAGGAGATAGTTGTTGGTGTGGCTGGGCTGCTGATGTGGAGTGATTGGCTGACTTTGCAAACTAATTGATGATGTGTCATATAGATGATGTGGATAGTGTGCATGCTGAGAGAATAGGTAGAAGTGGGGAGCAACTTCTTAAGAATGTTAGATATGATTAATTGAACTTAAATTTATCATGAACTTAGTCTTGGTAGTATTTTTCAAATGATGTTGTAGATCAATAGCTCACGTTGTTGCTTCCCTATGTTTTATATGTGTTCCTAGAGAAAACTAAGTTGAAAAATGATAGTAGCAATGATGTGGACTGGGTCTGTGATCTGAGGTTTATCCTCATTGTTGCACAGAAGAATTATGTCCTTGATGCACCGCTAGGTGACAGACCTATTGCAGGAGCAGATGCAGATGTTATGAATGTTTGGCTAGCTCAATATGACGACTACTTGATAGTTTAGTGCACCATGCTTAATGGCTTAGAATCGGGACTTCAAAGACGTTTTGAACGTCATGGACCATATGAGATATTCCAGGAGTTGAAGTTAATATTTCAAGCAAATACTCGAGTTGAGAGATATGAAGTCTCCAACAAGTTCTATAGCTAAAAGATGGAGGACAATAGCTCAAGCAGTGAGCATGTGCTCAGATTATCTGGGTACTACAATTGCTTGAATCAAGTGGGAGTTAATCTTCTAGATAAGATAGTGATTGACAAAGTTCTCTAGTCACCATCACCAAGTTACTGGAACTTCATGATGAACTATAGTATGCAAGGGATGACAAAAATGATTCTCGAGCTCTTCATGATGCTAAAATCGACGAAGGTAGAAATCAAGAAAGAGCATCAAGTGTTGATGATTGACAAGACCACTAGTTTCAAGAAAAGGGCGAAGGGAAAGAAAGGGAACTTCAAGTAGAATGACAAGCAAGTTGTCACTCCCGTGAAGAAGCCCAAAGCTGGATCAAAGCCTGAAACTGAGTGCTTATACTGCAAAGGAAATGGTCACTGGAAGCAGAAATGCCCTGAATATTTGGTTGATAAGAAGGATGGCAAAGTGAACAAGGGTATATTTGATATACAGGTTATTGATGTGTACCTTACTAGTGTTTATAGTAACCCCTGGGTATTTGATACTTGTTCGGTTGCTAAGATTAGTAACTCAAAATAGGAGTTACAGAATAAACAGAGACTAGTTGAGGGTGAAGTGACGATGTGTGTTGGAAGTGGTTCCAAGATTGATATGATCATCATCGCACACTCCCTATATTTTCGAGATTAGTGTTAAACCTAAATAAATGTTAGTTGGCGTTTGCATTGAGCATTAATATGATTTGATCATGTTTATTGCAATACGGTTATTCATTTAAAGTCAGAGAATAATTGTTGTTCTGTTTACATGAATAAAACCTTCGATGGTCATACACCCAATGAAAATAGTTTGTTGGATCTCGATCATAGTGATACACATATTCATAATATTGATGCCAAAAGATGCAACGTTGATAATGATAGTGCAACTTATTTGTGGCACTGACATTTGGGTCATATCGGTGTAAAGTGCATGAAGAAACTCCATAAAGATGGATTTTTGGAATCACTTGGTTATGAATCATTTGATGCTTGTGAATCGTGCCTTTTGGGCAAGATGACTAAAAACTCCGTTCTCCGAAACAATGGAACGAGCTACTGACTTGTTGGAAATAATACATACTGAGTATGCGGTCCAATGAGTGTTGATGCTCCTGGTGGGTATTGTTATTTTCTGACCTTCACAGATAATTTGAGCAGATATGAGTATATCTACTTAATGAAGCACAAGTCTGAAACATTTGAAAAGTTCAAAGAATGTCAGAGTGAAGTGGAGAATCATCGTAACAAGAAAATAAAGTTTCTACAATCTGATCATGGAGGAGAATATTTGAGTTACGAGTTTGGCCTTCATTTAAAAACAATGTGGAATAGTTTCACAACTCATGCCACATGGAACACCACAGCGTAATGGTGTGTCCGAACATCATAACCACAATTTATTGGATATGGTGTGATCTATGATGTATCTTACCGATATACCACTATCGTTTTGGGGTTATGCATTAGAGACAACTGCATTCACTTTAAATAGGGCACCATCAAAATCCGTTGGGACGACGCCTTATGAAATATGGTTTGGCACAAAACCAAAGTCGTCGTTTCTTAAAGTTTGGGGCCGTGTGAAAAAGTTTCAACTTGATAAGCTCGAACCCAAATCGGAGAAGTGTGTCTTCATAGAATACCCAAAGGAAACTATTAGGTACACCTTCTATCACAGATCCGAAGGCAAAAATATTCGTTGCTAAGATGGATCCTTTCTAGAGAAGGAGTTTCTCTCGAAAGAAGTGAGTGGGAGGAAAGTAGAGCTTGATAAGGTAATTGTACCTTCTCCCGAATTGGAAAGTAGTTCATCACAGAAATCAATTCTAGTGATTGCTACACCAATTAGTGAGGAAGCTAATGATGATGATCATGAAACTTCAAATCAAGTTACTACAGAACCTCGTAGGTCTTCCAGAGTACGGTCCGCACCAATGTGGTACGGTAATCCTATTCTGGAAATCATGTTACTAGACAATGATAAACCTACGAACTATGAGGAAGCGATGATGAGCCCAGATTCCATGAAATGGCTTGAGGCCATGAAATCTGAGATGGGATCCATGTATGAGAACAAAGTGTGGACTTTGGTGGAGTTCCCCGACGATCGGCAAGCCATATTGTATAAATGGATCTTCAAGAGGAAGACAGACGCTGATAGTAGTGTTACTATCTACAAAGCTCGACTTGTCGCAAAAGTTTTGTGACAAGTTCAAGGTGTTGAATATGATGAGATTTTCTCACTCGTATCGATGCTTAAGTCTGTCCGAGTCATGTTAGCAATTGCCACATTTTATGAAATCTGGCAAATGGATGTCAAAACTGGATTCCTTAATGGATTTATTAAAGAAGAGTTGTATATGATACAACCAGAAGGTTTTGTCAATCCTAAAGGTGCTAACAAAGTGGACAAGCTCCAGTGATCCATCTATGGACTGGTGCAAGCATCTCGGAGTTGGAATATACGCTTTGATGAGTTGATCAACGCATATAGTTTTATACAGACTTGCGGTGAAGCCTATATTTATAGGAAAGTGAGTGGGAGCACTGCAACATTTCTGATAAAGTATATGTCAATGACATATTGTTGAACAACAATAATGTAGAATCTTCTGGAAAGTATAAAGGAGTATTTGAAAAGAGTTTTTCAAAGAAAGACCTCGGTGAAGCTGCTTACACATTGAGCATCAAGATCTATAGAGATAGATCAAGACACTTGATAAGATTTTTCAATGAGTACATACCTTGATAAGATTTTGAAGTAATTCAAAATGGAACAATCAAAGAAGAAGTTCTTGCGTGTGTTGCAAGGTGTGAAGTTGAGAGACTCAAAACCCGACTATGGCAGAAAATAGAAAGAGAATGAAAAGTCATTCCCTATGCCTCCCTCAGTCATAGGTTCTATAAAGTATGCTATGCTGTGTACCAGACCTATTGTATACCTTGCTCTGAGTTTGGCAAGGGAGTACAATTTTGATCTAAGAGTAGATCACTGGATAGCGGTCAAGAATATCCTTAGTGAGGACTAAGGAAATATTTCTCGATTATGGAGGTGATAAAAGAGCCCGTCGTAAAGAGTTACATCGATGCAAGCTTTTACACCGATCCAGATGACTCTAAGCCTCAATCTGGATACATATTGAAAGTGGGAGCAATTAGCTAGAGTAGCTTCATGCAGAGCATTGTAGACATAGAATAATTGCAAAATACATACGACTCTGAATGTGACAGACCCGTTGACTAAACTTCTCGCACGAGAAAAACATGATCATACCTTAGTACTCTTTGGGTGTTAATCACATAGCAATGTCAACTAGATTATTGACTCTAGTAAACCCTTCGGGTGTTGGTCACATGACGATGTGAACTATGGGTGTTAATCACATACAAATGTGAATATTGGTGTTAAATCACATGGTGATGTGAACTAGATTATTGACTCTACTGCAAGTGGGAGACTGAAGGAAATATGCCCTAGAGGCAATAATATAGTTATTATTTATTTCCTTATTTCATGATAAATGTTTATTATTCATGCTAGAATTGTATTAACCGGAAACTTAGTACATGTGTGAATACATAGACAAACAAAGTGTCACTAGTATGCCTCTACTTGACTAGCTCGTTGAATCAAAGATGGTTAAGTTTCCTAGCCATAGACATGAGTTGTCATTTGATTAATGGGATCACATCATTAGAGAATGATGTGATTGACTTGACCCATTCCGTTAGCTTAGCACTTGATCGTTTAGTATGTTGCTATTGCTTTCTTCATGACTTGTACATGTTCTTATGACTATGAGATTATGCAACTCTCGTTTACCAAAGGAACACTTTGTGTGCTACCAAACTTCACAACGTAACTGGGTGATTATAAAGGTGCTCTATAGGTGTCTCCAAAGGTTCTTGTTGAGTTGGTGTATTTCGAGATTAGGATTTGTCACTCCGATTGTCGGAGAGGTACCTCTGGGCCCTCTCGGTAATGCACACCACTATAAGCCTTGCAAGCAATGTGACTAATGAGTTAGTTGTGAGATGATGCATGACGGAACGAGTAAAGAGACTTGCCGGTAACGAGATTGAACTAGGTATTGAGATACCGACGATCGAATCTCGAGCAAGTAACATACCGATGACAAAGGGAACAACGTATGTTGGTATGCCGTTTGACCGATAAAGATCTTCGTAGAATATGTAGGAGCCAATATGAGCATCCAGGTTCTGCTATTGGTTATTGGTCGGAGACGTGTCCCGGTCATGTCTACATAGTTCTCGAACCCATAGGGTCCGCACGCTTAACGTTCGGTGACGATTTATATTATGAGTTATGTGTTTTGATGTACCGAAGGTAGTTCAGAGTCCCGGATGAGATCGGGGACATGACGAGGAGTCTCAAAATGGTCGAGACGTAAATATTGATATATAGGACGACTATATTCGGACATCGTAAAGGTTCCGAGTGATTTGGGTATTTATTGGAGTACCGGAGAGTTACGGGAATTTGCCGGGGAGTATATGGACCTTATTGGGCTTTAACGGAAAGAGAGAGAGGTAGGCCGCGCGCCCCCCAATGCCTATTCCGAATTGGACTAGGGGGAGGGGTTGCGCCCCCTCCTTCCTTCTCTTTTTTTCTCTTTCCTTGACTCCTACTCCTACTACATGGAGGGGGGGATCCTACTCCCGGTGGGAGTAGGACTTCCCAGAGCGTGTCATAGAGAGGGTCGGCCCCTCCCCTCCTCTCCTCCTTTATATACGGGGGCAGGGGGCACCTCTATACACACAATTGATCTTTGATCTCTTAGCCGTGTGCGGTGTCCCCCTCCACCATATTCCACCTCGGTAATATTGTAGCGGTGCTTAGGCGAAGCCCCGCGCCGGTAGCATCATCAACACCGTCATCACGCCGTCGTGCTGACGGAACTCTCCCGCAAAGCTCTGCTGGATCGGAGTTCATGGGACGTCATCGAGCTGAACGTGTGTTGAACTCGGAGGTGTCGTACGTTCGGTACTTGATCGATCGGATCGTGAAGACGTACGAGTATATCAACCGCGTTGTGCTAACGCTTCCGCTTTCGGTCTATGAGGGTACATGGACGACACTCTCCCCTCTCGTTGCTATGCATCACCATGATCTTGCGTGTGCGTGGGAATTTTCTTGAAATTACTACGCTCCCCAACAGTGGCCCCCTCGCGCATCGTCTCGCGTTGATTCTTCTTCCCAAAAATCATAAATATTCCAAAAAAATTCTCTGTCCGTTTTTATCCCATTTGGACTCCGTTTGATATGGGTTTTCTGCGAAACAAAAAACATGCAACAAACAGGAACTGGCACTGGGCACTGGATCAATATGTTAGTCCCAAAAATAGTATTAAAAGTTGCCAATAGCATATGAAAGTTGTAGAATATTGGTGTGGAACAATCAAAAATTATAGATACGACAGAGACGTATCAGGGCTTATGAGGATATGGCGAGTTGGGTCACGGTGCCACCGGAGAAGGCCGGGAAATAGTACTTATGGGCAGAAGGTAGCGCGATGGTCATCGGAATTCAATGCCTAAGCAGGCATGGCTTAGCACGCCAGCTTTCCATGGAAAACTAGAGAAACTGAAATTATGACTGTGCCGTCCCGTCCAGTCCGTGCTGGGTCGCACGCCGGCATGACGGTCAAACGAGTGCACTTGAATCATCTCCCTCCTTGTCAATAATGATTCCATGGATTTAAAAGGCCTACAAAAATTAAAGGGCGTCATTTTTGCATCAGTTAGCTGCCTTAATTACAGGTGACTGCATGCAGGCACTCAGAATCACTCGCAGCCAGTACGCGGAGCAGCATGCAACGAGTCACAGGTGAGGGCATGCATGCAGCCACTTAAATCGCTAGAATTAATTAGGCTTAAACTTCTACATGCGGTTAATTATTGCCATGCCTTGGTCTTGCTGCTTTGCTCACGGGACTAATAAACCCGGACGGAGGGAGTACCTTGGTTGGTGAGATTTTTGAATTAAGCCCTGCAAACCGGAAAGGAGGTACTAGTACGTGCGTAATCTGCTATTTATTCGTGTAGGATCGAGTAGGTCGTTTCTTGAATTGAGCCCTGCAAACCTAAAAGGAGGTAGTAGGTGCGTGATCCGCTATTTATCCGTGTAGGATCGAGTAGGTTGGATAGTGTAGCTTGTCAGTTTCTTCAGAGGTAGACATTTTTATTCAAAAAACTGCCACTTCGGAGCTGGCGTCGCAACTAAAACTGCCAGGAGCACATTAGTAGGCTAGCTAGTGATCGATCAGTAACTTGTAAACACTGAGCGAACAGAAATAAGGAACTGTTAATGCATCTCAATGATTCACAGATCATATACAAATATGTAGCTCCAAAAGCAAAGATTAGCCACTTTGGATCTTGTGTCACAACTAAAACCAACTAGTACGATTCCCATACATAAGATCAACATGTTAATGCATCTCAATGATTCACAGATCATATACAAATATGTAGCTCCAAAAGCAAAGATCTAGAAAAAACATCTGTTCTTCCTACTAACATGGATGCTTCTCTTGGTCAACATTCAGTACAGACTGAAAGACAAATTTGTTTGTGAAGTCTACAATTCCTCTTGCAAACGTAAGTGGTTTCACCAACAGCTGTAACCATGAGAATGAACCACACATGATGGAGGAACATCCACTGCAATATGATTTGGTCTTCTCTCGATCACACGGTGAGACTATTTTTGGAATACAAACTTTAAATTAGGAAAAATGATGCCCATTGTATAATCAGACCAAAGCAATGAAGCATCTAGTGTTGACCAATAAATAGTGTAGTACTACTTTTCTACAGTCCGTGAAGTGACTATCCAATCTTTCTGTGTGTATTTTCAAATGGCACTGCATGCAGTGACTATACTATTCTCTTGTGCAGTTCAACCAAAATTGCGGTCACTTTGTTTGTTTGCCAAATAGCAATGGGCAGACATCTCTGTCTGCACAAATATCAAGCAGCTAGTAAACATATACCCCACCTTGTATTTTTGGTTTAAAGATGTCTGTTCCGCTTAGCATCTGTCTTGTTCTGCACTGGACAATTTGATACAGTTATGTTTTGCCCTGGACAATTTCATACTGAATTGATTTGCTGGTTCAGAGCAGAAATATAGCGCCTATTCTTCATCAGACCAAGGATATCCATGTTCGTAGTGATGGAAGAGGTGAAATCGATACAACCGAAATTGAGCATCCAATCATTGAATCCTGTCATGTACCTCCAATGTAGGTCCACCCTGCCAATAAATTCACATGCAAACCACTAGTATTACTATCTAATGACAGTACAAAAAGAGTAGCAAGATAGTAGCAAACCATGTACCTTCGTAATAAACAACTCAGAGTGCCACCAATTGGATATAAAGGTTTGGAAGAAAAAATGCCCCTAATGTTGGACCAGTTGGACATTTTGTGCAGTTCCACTAAAATCGAGCATCCATGTTTGCATAGATATTGAAAGTGTGATTACTGTAGAAATGACACTAGTTGAAGCATAGACTCACAAATATAAGCATTCCAATTTCTTAATGGGAAAAGGTAGCAAGACTGTTTCTAACCACCTGTTTGAAGGAATAAATAAGACAACAACGACTGATGTCAGAAAGGCATATATAGTTCTTTTTGAAACAATGATCGACTCCCGACCTTTCCTCTTCTTTTAAGCATATTTTGTGCAGTTCAACTAAAATAAAATGCCATCACCGCCTTGACAATTCAGTGACACTGTACAAAAGGAAATGACTTAACATTACATCATGATATCAGGTATGTAGTCGACAGGCAGTAGAGGCAAACATACAGACCTCCTCCGATAACATAATGAACATTAATTTTAACAAAGGTGTGACTAGCTTTACCGGGATAATTTGCGTGAACTCTACACCCTCTGTTCCTTAATATAAGACGTTTTCGCCGTTCAATTTAAAGTACCCAAACATCTAGTATTTAGAAAAACAGGTAGTAGTTTTCTTGAGCACATATCTAGGAAAGCTTGCCACACTTTATTTATGTCCATACGCTAATGCAACACCATTCGAATACTACAAATATACACTAATCCAGTGGCTAGTGCAACAATAGAGTAGTTATTTTATTATAGGGTACAGTACAATGGTTTTATTGAACAGATTTCAATAAACTCTAGCACTGGAAGATTTCTATAAGAATTAACAATACAAAATGTAAAGGTAACAAGTTTCAGCATTGGTATACTAGCTGTGCATGACCATTAAACCAAATACAAAAGTCTGAAGGTAACTAGCATTATTAACTAATGATAGTATAAAAAATTGCAAACCATGTACCTTCAAGGTAAATATCATTTCGAACTCTGGGTGACCTTAAAAATTGCTATCCCAATCTTGATAATCGATCAAACATAAAAACTTGATCGAACGAAACAAGAGAACAGCCGAAGGAGGAGGTGCCCACTCTTGACCTTTCCTCTTGTCTTCATAATTTTTTGTGTAGTTTAACCAAAATAAAATGACATCAGCGCCTTGGCATTTTGGTGACACTGTACAAAAAAAATTAACTTATCTCATGAAAGTGAGGTATGTAATCTATAAGCATTAATAGTGCAAAAATCTGAAGGTGGTAACAAGTTTCATTGTTGGTATACTGGTTGTGCAACAACATTAGAGCCTTAGCTGAAAAATCTTTAATACATGCACAATCAATAGCTAACCCTGAAATAATCCAGTGACATTAAATGGCATTGCTTAAATTTATCGGTGGTATTATACTGAGTGCGGCATTAGTTAAACGTGGCATCACTTTAGCAGTAGCATTGCTTGACTTGACTGCTGGCGTTATACTAACAGCAAAAAAGTGGCAATAAGAGCATGGGAGGCCCATTCGGACAGTGGGCACACCAATACGATGTACCTCCACGGACGCAGAGTGGTGAGGGAGGTATGGTTGCCCATAGCAACAAATATCCAGGCAACATATGTGGATTACATCCCATTTTTGTTCTCTTTAGCCACCTTTTTCCTATGTGAGGACAACAAACCGGTCGGCCTGGTCATTCTCTATTGCGTTGTCATGCCTTTCTACCCTTCTTCAACCAAGATACACGGGACTTGTTCCTTCGCTACTGATTTTCCCCTTTTCAACCTAGATGCGGGTTCGATGCCTATTCTCTTGGATAGTACAGTCTCCCTTCATTTCCCTATTCAACCCAGACATGGATTAGTCTGCATGAAGTAGGGTTTCCTTTAATAGTGCAAATTAAGGTTTTCGTCTGTGTGACCAGTGGAGAAGAGGATAGCAAATTCGGAAGATGGTGGAGTGGAAAAAGATCCACATGCAGCGATGTGGCAGATGGGGCAATAGAACAAGGGTATGGTTCAAAAAGAGGTAGCATACCTGTGGGTCGGCGGGAAGTGGCTTCGCTCATGGTCGTCATCCACCGCACACACTACAGCAGCGAGCTTGGGGACGGAGGCCATCCCGCGCGGGCGCTAGGTCTGAGAGGACGGCCTTGTCATCAGTGGTGACCTCGCTCGCCGACGACAATTGCGTCAACGCTGCACGTCCTTTTCTTCCCCGGCGGATCTGTGACCACCAGTGAGGAGGGAGAGAGAGGTCATCTTTTTTAGATCTGGAGAGAGATTGAGAGTGTGAGAAGAAAGTGGGAAGCCCTTAGCAAGAAAGCGCTAAAGCTCCAGCCTATATATCTTTTTTATACTACTAGTACTAGAGGTGTAGTGGTAGAGTATTTTATATTTTCTCTGCATACAGTACCAGTTAGTCGTGCTTCAAAACTGAACGACACGCCATTAAAAAAATAAAGGTTGATAACTAATGCGGCACCTTGCGCCAACGCGGCCAGATTGCATTTTGCATGAGAAATTGCACACCTTGTTTCGTTGACATGTGGTCCCATTCAAACATGTCAATGAGACGATGGTGAGTCCTTTTCTACTAGTATTTCCGAACGGACGTGTAGGCCGGGGTGCCTCTTCATGTACCGTGGCAAACTGGCTACCGTCCACCGACTCTTCGCCTTTCCCTCTCAATTTGGAATTGCTATCGCACACTCTTTCTCCCTCCTCCATTTGCCTTCACCCTTCAATCTGCCATTGTTCGACCGTCTTCTCCATGGAGGGAACAGGTCGGAAACGACCCTGCTATTCTTGCCCCAATCTGAAAGATGACGTGGTGCAGGAACTCATTGATCGGTGCGACGTCATCACCTCGGCTAGCATGGCAGGTTCGTTCAAGACCATTCTCGACTCAACTAATAACATCATTACAAGGAACCCAAGGGTCCAGGAGCGGTTTGATCTCCCCTCTCTTCTTCGCCGTGATCCTGATGACTGGCACGGGGACGACGGAGGCCTCGCCTTGTGTAAGTTGATGCTGCTTGATAATGATACATATGATGTTAAGATGCCATCACTTGAGGGCAAGGCTTGGGCAGGCGCAAATGGAGATTGGGTTGTTTATATTGGGTACAACTACGAGTGGGAACTTGTGAATGTGTACACTCGTCACCGGGTTCCACTTCCAAAAATCTCAGCAGACTGCCCAGAGGTTGAGCAGGCCGGTATTCTACGCACATTCAAATACGATCATGGTGACTGTCTTCTACGGAAGATAGCAATTTGTTGAGTTTCCAACCGCTCTTGGAATTACGGGAACTATGTAGTTGTTGATATCTTCGACAAGCTTGTTGCCGTCCTTCATGGTTCGACTGGATGGATATTGCTCAAAAATTAGTTTCTGTACACGGATGTGTACTATGATGCAATTCAATACGAGGGTCTTGCGTTTGCTTCTACCACTCATGGCACTGTTTTTGCATGGGATCCTCGTAGTTTCGGTACGTTTGTCTTCCACCGTAATTATAATTGTTTCATCCACATGCATGCGGGTTAGCAAGTTTCCCTTTACTAATTAACCTTCTTCTTGTGTTTCCAAGGTCCTGTGAACATTCCACCACCTATACTTGAAAAAAATTATAACCAAGGGGGAGATGACGAGATGGTGATGATCACAAGCATGAGGATGAGCAGGGCCCATATACTCAGTGGCGCCTGGAAACTTATTCTGATGGATCACCCCTTCTTGTCTGTATACAGCCCACTGCTGATGTTACTACTAAGGAAGCAGGTGTTGTCTCCCATGGTCGCACTCTCTGGATCTATTCCAACACCTGTTGCATGGTATTCAGGATGGATACTAGTGTGCTAGCGCCAACACATTCTCCCTAGTACAGAATTGATAGTCTTGGAGAAAACTCGCTCTTCCTTGGACAAAACTATCCAATGATGGTGAAAGGCGATCCAACTGTTGTTGACACAATGTTACTACCATTTATGAGAAGCAACTGTATCTATACCTCGGACATTTCGGTGGTTCCCTACCCTGGTAATGATATAGTAGGCCGCTTCAGCCTAGATAATCAGTCCTGCGTTGGTCTTGAGATCGACAATGGATGGCCCTTCCCAGAGAATCACTTGTGGTTCAAAGCAAGCGTTTCCAACGCCAAGGATTGGTTGAGTTGAAGTTCATTTCATTGCTTGTTATTTGTTGTGTGATGAAAACTTTAGTATTTATAATGTATCCTCGTTGTCGATGTGGGTCGATGACCTGTTGTATGTAATAAAATGATATGCCTATGATAAACTTACTAAATTTTTGAATGGCTTTCGAGTCGCTTCTCTGAGTGAGTGTTGCGACGAGGCAATTTTTTTTCCAAATACATAATTGTATGTGCATTGCAACAGGTTATCGGATGAGGCCAATCAACAATAGTAGTACACTATTATTTGTACTAGCTTCACATGCTTCGCGCGTCGGGCGGGTGTTTTTACTATAGCCATATGTTAATGTGTTCGCTGTACGTAATCAGTACCTCGAATCCTCGATACTACTACTATATAAGAAGTAGGAGTAGTAGGGTGGCATGGGCCAGAACAAGCATTCACGTCCAGGAGTACGGCACACGCCACCAGCACGACATCCATCTGACACCATATTTCTTGGAGTTCGTGCTATAGCAATCTCTTCAACCTTGTCATTTCTCTAACTCAGCCATCGCACGGCGGGCGAGGTGGGTGTTTGCCGATAGTCGGTTTCCTCAACTGCGGTCCCACTTGCCAACTCCCATGCACGACCCCAAATGGACCTTCGTTTTGCCTGGATTCTGTCCGTTTGGGTAGGGCAATGGGGTCGTGTCCGGGCCATTTCTCGGATGCGGTGGCAGTGCACCGAACGTGCGGACGCATCCCAGCCGCGTACATTTTTCTTTGCAAACACATATCTTTTTTTCATCATTGATTTTTTGGTACATGGAAATACATCACCAAAATTTGACTAGAAAAGCAAGACCAAAGAAAACAAGAACCACAAGAATACATTTTAGAAGATATCCAACTTCCATAACTGCTCCTGTAAGTTGGATTAGTGCCTTCTCGATGCATTCATTGTTGATCTGCGGAGGCTCGATCTTGCGTGCTTCTTTCTTCTTCGAGTGTAAAGAAGTAGACATTGCTTCCTCGCATCTAGTATCATGTCTAGCCTCTATTCTATCAACAAGTGCACTAGTCTCATCTCTAGCCTCTATGCTAGCTAAAAGTGCTAGAACATCTACTAAATTGCGCTATATCAATATACCGATGTACTATTCTGAAGGAAATATGCCCTAGAGGCAATAATAAAGTTATTATTTATTTCCTTATATCTTGATAAATGTTTATTATTCATGCTAGAATTGTATTAACCGGAAACATAATACATGTGTGAATACATAGACAAACATAGTGTCACTAGTATGCCTCTACTTGACTAGCTCGTTAATCAAAGATGGTTATGTTTCCTAACCATGGACAAAAGAATTGTCATTTGATTAACGGGATCACATCATTAGGAGAATGATGTGATTGACATGACCCATTCCGTTAGCCTAGCACTTGATCATTTAGTATGTTGCTATTGCTTTCTTCATGACTTATACATGTTCCTGTAACTATGAGATTATGCAACTCCCGTTTATCGGAGGAACACTTTGGGTGCTACCAAACGTCACAACTTAACTGGGTGATTATAAAGGAGTACTACAGGTGTCTCCGAAGGTACATGTTGAGTTGGCTTATTTCGAGATTAGGTTTTGTCACTCCGATTGTCGGAGAGGTATCTCTGGGCCCTCTCGGTAATGCACATCATTATAAGCCTTGCAAGCAATGTGACAAAATGAGTTGGTTACGGGATGATGCATTACGGAACGAGTAAAGAGACTTGCCGGTAACGAGATTGAACTAGGTATTGGATACCGACGATCAAATCTCGGGCAAGTAACATACCGATGACAAAGGGAACAACGTATGTTGTTATGCGGTTTGACCGATAAAGATCTTCGTAGAATATGTAGGAACCAATATGGGCATCCAGGTTCCGCTATTGTTTATTGACCGAGAATAGTTCTAGGTCATGTCTACATAGTTCTCGAACCCGTAGGGTCCGCACGCTTAACGTTACGATGACAGTTATATTATGAGTTTATGAGTTTTGATGTACCGAAGGAGTTCAGAGTCCCGGATGAGATCGGGGACATGACGAGGAGTCTCGAAATGGTCGAGACGTAAAGATCGATATATTGGACGACTATATTCGGAGTTCGGAAAGGTTCCGAGTGATTCGGGTATTTTTCGGAGTACCGGAGAGTTACGGGAATTCGCCGGGGAGTATATGGGCCTTATTGGGCCATACGGGAATAGAGGAGAAAGGCCGAAAGGAAGGAGGCGCGCAGCCCCCCTCTGGTCCGAATTGGACAAGGGGTGCAGCCACCTTTTCCTTCCTCCTCTCCCCCTCTTTCCTTCTCTCCTACTCCAACAAGGAAGGGGGGGAGTCCTACTCCCGGTGGGAGTAGGACTCCTCCTGGCGCGCCCCTCCTGGCCGGCCAAACCCCTCCCCCTTGCTCCTTTATATAGGGGGGCAGGGGGCACCTCAAGGCACAACAAGAACACAAGTTGATCTACGGATCGTTCCTTAGCCGTGTGCGGTGCCCCCCTCCACCATATTCCACCTCGGTCATATCGTCGCGGAGTTTAGGCGAAGCCCTGCGCCGGTAGAGCATCATCATTGTCACCATGTCGTTGTGCTGACGGAACTCATCCCCGAAGCTTTGCTGGATCGGAGCCCGGGGATCGTCATCGAGCTGAACGTGTGCTGAACTCGAAGGTGCCGTACGTTCGGTACTTGGATCGGTCGGATCGTGAAGACGTACGACTACATCAACCGTGTTGTCATAACGCTTCCACTTACGGTCTACGAGGGTACGTGGACAACACTCTCCCCTCTTGTTGCTATGCCATCACCATGATCTTGCGTGTACGTAGGATATTTTTGAAATTACTACGTTCCCCAACAGTGGCATCTGAGCCTAGGTTTTATGCATTGATGTTATATGCACGAGTAGAACAAAAGTGAGTTGTGGGCGATACAAGTCATACTGCTTACAAGCATGTCATACTTTGGTTTGGCGGTATTGTGAGATGAAGCGGCCCGGACCGACATTACGCGTACGCTTACGCGAGACTGGTTTCACCGTTGCGAGCACTCGTGCTTAAAGGTGGCTGGCGGGTGTCTGTCTCTCTCACTTTAGCTGAATCGAGTGTGGCTACACCCAGTCCTCGCGAAGGTTAAAACAGCACTAACTTGACGAACTATCATTGTGGTTTTTATGCGTAGGTAAGAACGGTTCTTGCTAAAGCCCGTAGCAGCCACGTAAAATTTGCAACAACAAAGTAGAGGACGTCTAACTTGTTTTTGCAGGGCATGTTGTGATGTGATATGGTCAAGACGTGATGCTATATTTTATTGTATGAGATGATCATGTTTTGTAACCGAAGTTATCGGCAACTGGCAGGAGCCATATGGTTGTCGCTTTATTGTATGAAATGCAAACGCCTTGTAATTGCTTTACTTTATCTCTAAGCGATAGCGATAGTCGTAGAAGCAATAGATGGCGTAACGACAACGATGCTACGATGGAGATCAAGGTGTCGCGCCGGTGTCGATGGTGATCACGACGGTGCTTCGGAGATGGTGATCACAAGCACAAGATGATGATGGCCATATCATATCACTTATATTGATTGCATGTGATGTTTATCCTTTATGCATCTTATCTTGCTTTGATTGACGGTAGCATTTTAAGATGATCTCTCACTAATTATCAAGAAGTGTTCTCCCTGAGTATGCACCGTTGTGAAAGTTCTTCGTGCTGAGACACCACGTGATGATCGGGTGTGATAGGCTCTACGTTCAAATACAATGGGTGCAAAACAGTTGCACACGCGGAATACTCGGGTTAAACTTGACGAGCCTAGCATATAGAGATATGGCCTCGGAACACGGAGACTGAAAGGTCGAGCGTGAATCATATAGTAGATATGATCAACATATTGATGTTCACCGTTGAAACTACTCCATCTCACATGATGATCGGACATGGTGTAGTTGATATGGATCACGTAATCACTTAGAGGATTAGAGAGATGTCTATCTAAGTGGGAGTTCTTAAGTAATATGATTAATTGAACTTTAATATATCATGAACTTAGTCCTGGTAGTATTTTGCAAATTATGTTGTAGATCAATAGCTTGCATTGTTGCTTTCATATGTTTATTTCGATATGTTCCTAGAGAAAATTGTGTTGAAAGATGTTAGTAGCAATGATGCGGATTGGATCCTTGATCTGAGGTTTATCCTCATTGCTGCACAGAAGAATTATGTCCTTAATGCACCGCTAGGTGACAGACCTATTGCAGGAGCAGATGCAGACGTTATGAACGTTTAGCTAGCTCAATATGATGACTACTTGATAGTTTAGTGCACCATGCTTAACGGCTTAGAATCGGGACTTCAAAGACGTTTTGAACGTCATGGACCATATGAGATGTTCCAGGAATTGAAGTTAATATTTCAAGCAAATACCCGAGTTGAGAGATATGAAGTCTCCAACAAGTTCTATAGCTAAAAGATGGAGGAGAATCGCTCAACTAGTGAGCATGTGCTCAGATTGTCTGGGTACTACAATCGCTTGAATCAAGTGGGAGTTAATCTTCCAGATAAGATAGTGATTGACAGAATTCTGTAGTCACCACCACCAAGTTAGTAGAACTTCGTGATGAACTATAATATGCAAGGGATGACGAAAGTGATTCCCAAGCTCTTCGTGATGTTGAAATCGACGAAGGTAGAAATCAAGAAAGAGCATCAAGTGTTGATGATTGACAAGATCACTAGTTTCAAGAAAAGGGCAAAGGGAAAGAAAGGGAAACTTCAAGTAGAATGGCAAGCAAGTTGTCACTCCCGCGAAGAAGCCCAAAGCTGGACCAAAGCCTGAAACTGAGTGATTATACTGCAAAGGAAATGGTCACTAGAAGTGGAAATGCCTTGAATATTTGGTGGATAAGAAGGATGGCAAAGTGAACAAGGGTATATTTGATATACATGTTATTGATGTGTACCTTACTAGTGTTTATAGTAACCCCTGAGTATTTGATACTTGTTCGGTTGCTAAGATTAGTAACTCGAAACAGGAGTTACAGAATAAACAGAAACTAGTTGAGGGTGAAGTGACGATGTGTGTTGGAAGTGGTTCCAAGATTGATATGATCATCATCGCACACTCCCTATACTTTCGAGATTAGTGTTGAACCTAAATAAATGTTATTTGGTGTTTGAGTTGAGCATGAATATGATTTGATCATGTTTATTGCAATACGGTTATTCATTTAAAGTCAGAGAATAATTGTTGTTCTGTTTACATGAATAAAACCTTCAAATGGTCATACACCCAATGAAAATAGTTTGTTGGATCTCGATCGTAGTGATACACATATTCATAATATTGATGCCAAAATATGAAAGTTAATAATGATAGTGCAACTTATTTGTGGCACTGCCGTTTGGGTCATATCGGTGTAAAGCGCATGAAGAAACTCCATAAAGATGGATTTTTGGAATCACTTGGTTATGAATCATTTGATACTTGCGAACCGTGCCTTTTGGGCAAGATGACTAAAACTCCGTTCTTCGGAACAATGGAACGAGCTACTGACTTGTTGAAAATAATACATACCGATGTATGTGATCCAATGAGTGTTGATACTCGTGGCAAGTATCGTTATTTTCTGACCTTCACAAGATGATTTGAGCAGATATGGGTATATCTACTTGATGAAACATAAGTCTGAAATAGTTGAAAGGTTCAAAGAATTTCAGAGTGAAGTGGAAAAATCATCGTAACAAGAAAATAAAGTTTCTGCGATCTGATCGCGGAGACGAAATTTGTTCTATGTAACCAGCACCTTGATATAGGCTCGATATAGTGCGGTGGCATGGGCCATAACTAGCATTCACGTCTAGCAGTACGACACATGCCACCCACACGAGTCCCATCCGACACCAATTTTCTTGGAGTCTGTGCTACAACCATCTCTTCTCCCTCCTATTTTCTCAGCCATCGCGCAGTGGGCAGGGTGGGGGTTTGCTGATAGTCGGTTTGCTCAACTGCGGTCCCACTTGTAAGTGAAAATGCAACACCGCACGCATTCCCCCTTGAGCGGCGTGTCGGACCAACCGTGTGGGGGTGCGACGCGAACACGGCAGGCTTTTCCTTTTGAACTTGTAACTTGTAAAATTTGGTTCTACTCCATGGCGCGACTGGTAGATAGAATAATGATTTTCCCTAGAGTAATGAGAAGTTTGGTTCTGGCGCGGTTCATGCATGGAGCACGTACGAAAATTATGAAGTTGATGCGAAAGGTAAGATAATTACTAGTAGTACCATATACTACCACATGGATTTGACGGAAAGATAAAAATACATACAGATCCATCAACGACATCCTCACGCCCTAGTGCGCCCGGTCACCAACCGACGTGTGAGGAGCAGTAGCGCTGGCCGAGAGCTCAATGTGCTTCTGAACAATGCCATCCAAGGTTGCCCTGCGGTCCAAGAAGGCCAGCGTCCTATCGTCCTCCTCTTGCATGTAGTAGTCCTTGTGGACGATTTGCGCGTAGACGTGGGTGATTATGTCGATGGTGTCTTGTTGCGCCAGGCGCTGCACGGCGAGCGCGACCTCGAGGTGGACATTCTTCGGCGCGATAGCAGGCAGTCACAGGGCCACCAGTGTGTCGAAGAGGTTGTCATCATAGTGGCTATTGAGGGTGGCGGGCATCACAGAGCCTGGGCGCATCGGCTGGAGGCATACGTCAAAGTCGTCCGCGAGCTTCTTGACAATGGTGAACTTGTCAAGGAAACCGACGAGGACCTCGTCGAACAAGGAGACGAAGATGTCGTCCAAGCGGCCCCTCGCCCCTGGCGGCCTCAAGCACTACCTGGAGACGTTTCTTGGTCTCGGGCCGTAGGCCGGCGCCATGGACCATCTGGCACAGCCGGCTGATGCTCGCGCTCATCGCCTCCATGGGTCTAGCTTAGCTTCTAGTCAAATGATCTTGCGATTCGAGTGATCACTCTTGCCCTTGGTTAGCGTGCGTAGGTGCGTAGGATTTCGTACTAGATTGGACTAGCGGGGAGCCTTTATATGAGAAGTGCAGACTGCATTGAATTCACATGTGTGTTGGCCATCTACTCCTCGGCCCTCTATTGCACCTGCATTTGGCTGTATGATAGGTGGGCCAGCCACCCATTTGGCCCATGTGTCATTCACCCAAAGGCAGTTGCAGTAAGTCAATGAAGATTCGTCCCCCTCCATGCCGGTGCAGTATAGTCATCTCACCGGACCTCTAGTTGGGGCCAAACGAGAGAAGTTTGATGTTTACTGGTTTATTGGTCCCCTTTGCATTTTGCGCCAAGTTTTGACCTTTGATTTAACTAATAAAATGTTAATGCATGTAAACAAAAATGTTGTGTAAGTCACCTTACGAAAACCAAATAATCCCAAAACACTTAGGCACGATACATTAACTCCCTCCTTGTTTCTTATTTTGTGACATATCAACCAATGAGAGATGTGGGCCGTGCATGCTTTCAATGACTTGAGACTACCAAACATCACATGCAGTGTATAGTTCATTGCACGTAATCCTATTAATTAGCAAAAAGACATTAAGTTCTCTCGCCGATAGGAATAAAACAATACACCATGTATTTATTTACAGAGGGGGTAGTACATTTTCTGTGACATGCATTACTAGATATTGCTAGTTAAATACTAAAATCCAGATGGACGTGGTAGTACTCCTAAATCCATACGATGGTGCTAGTAGTTCTAGTAGTAGTACTACCAATGTAGTAGCACTATACTACTCGTTGGTCAAATTATCACGTGTTGCTCCTCACAGTGAAGTGACAAGACCCTGCGCCGAAGATGATACCTGAGTATTGGCACCGTGTTCGGCATACCATAGTCAGCCTCACCGTCTGCAGTCACTATCATCATGGATGTAGAGCTAGCCTTCTTACAACTAGCCGTGTTCGACATAATTTCCTGTGCGTATATGCCCGTGCATTGCACAGAACACCAAGATTGTGGGTGGACGGCGCCGGCAGCGACCATCGCGCCAGATTTTTCCATGGCCTTCTAGATGTGGTGGGGAGGAGATAAGGCTAATTGTGAGAGACAAGGAGTTGTTTGTAAATAGGGAACAAGTGCGGGTATATTTTTGCAAAAATGGAGAAGTTTGGTTTGTATGCGTCAGATCTAGATCCGACGGCTATTGGTGAAAGATGGGAGGTACAACATCATCACCAACTCAGGACCTGTTTGGTTCGCAGGATTTTGAAAACGCAGGAATAGGACACGACAATATTACAAGTTTCAAACTGATATAACAAATGTTAGGAGTAATGCTACACCTATGAAGAGGGAATTACAAGGAAGTTTACGTAAGAACTTTCGTTACTTTAGGTGGATGCAGCATTATTGTACAAACTAAAATCCACCGCCCTGACAAGTCACTAATGGGAAAATAAGTTTTCAAGTCTCTGGCCACTTGATGTTTCAAAAACAAATTCAGTTTTTGCGGAGACTTTGTCATTTAGGCTTATACGCTTGCGGTGATCAGCACGCCATTCATTGTTGCACCAGAGAACGCCAAACCTCATTACCTTGAGCACACTTGCCTCCAGAACAAAGGACCTGGCCAATTTAATCTCAGATGTGCTGCCTCGGTAGTCGATCAAATCAATTTCTGTAAGATGGAGATCAAGGCATCCGATGATATTGTTATAGTGCAGCACATTTTTCACTTTCGGGTCTTTTTTTATTTGCAAAATAAGAAAACATATTAGAGTAGCTGGCTGTATAAGACTACTGTGTCATCAAGAGGTACCAATATCATTCGCTCATACGATAGGGTTGGCTGGCTAGTGATATTTTTTCACTCTGTCTCTCTCTTTCTGTTTCCTCTCATTTACCTAGGAGCACGTGAAGAGCTTGGGCATTTGTTGCCTTCCACTATGTGGCCGATGCCATATTTCGCAAAAGTATGCCACATAATATGCATCGATGTCAAATCAAAAGATTTTGGCACCGCTCTCGCGATGTGAGAGAGTTGGCACCGTTGTGCACACAGACCCACATGTATAAACAAATCAATCAAACCAACTACACCAGCCTCTCACTCTCCCAAACAAGTGTTTTTTATTGCCTCAGTCCTCTCTATCTCCCACGCAAGTGTTTTTTCATTGCGTGAGTTAATTTGGCACCGGAGCAAAGTAGGTGATCCAGATTGGGGCACCAGGTGAGCAATGGAGGGGCATCGATGCCAAATGCATCACAAGTGAATTTGGCACGTGTTTTGGCCTACATAGCCCACTTTTGTACTCCCTCTGTCCCAAAATTCTTGTCTTAAATTTGTCTAAATACGGATGTATCTAGTTACATTTTAGTGTTAGATATATTCGTATCTAAACAAATGTAAGACAAGAATTTTGGGACGGAGGGAGTACTACCTCGTATTTAGTATAAGATTTTGACCATAGATTTACCTAAGAAAATGCCAATGCATGTCACTAAAAATTACACCATTTGAAATTATGTTCAAATACGAATCCAACAATATAGTTCTTAGTGACATGCATTAACATTTTGTCAGTTAAATCTATGGTCAAAATAGGAAGAGTAAACCAGGATGGAGGTAGTACTTGCTCTTAGGGTAACCATAGAGTTACTGGAGTAGTCTAAGTTACTTTCCACTATGACTAGCCTAGGCTACTATAGTAGTACAACAAAAAAACGATGCAGGTGATCACGTGAGAAAAAATACTAAAAACATTTCTTTTGGTGCAGCGCGTAGATGCAGTTTTGAACACTATACTTGTCATCGTAATTTGGGAAAATTACGAAAAAATTGAGCTACGTTGTGATTACCATTTACTAATAGGAAAGAAGTTTCACCTATATGAGTAGCTTCTCCGTGCACGGAAAGCATGTAAGGAATCCAACAACTTGATCCAGATTGGGGCCGATAGATTTTATTGCCAAGATCTTCACTGTGTGCATAGACTGGGTCAAGCTTGTGGGAATCATTTTCTGGAAGATGATCGTAAATAAATCAAGAACAAATTTAAAAATGTGAATTTCAAGAAGACAGAGAAGAAGATGAGTGATTTACCTGAACGATTACTGATCCAATAAAGAGTTGAGAGAATTTGGTAGACAAGTATACCAACACTGTCAATTTCGGCGCGTCAATGACCCTGATTTTTGTTGGACCTTCTAGATCCGATACAAGCAATCTCTCAAGGAAAGGCGCATTCTCAATGACCATAACATGGAACAACTGGAGTGATCTCTTCCCAATTGATGTCTTGTTGCGGGGCCAGCAAGACACATAAATCCATCGGAGATTCATCGAGGCGATGTGGAGGCTAATGAACCCGTGGATCTACTCAAGATGAAGGTACTCAAGCACAGTACAGCTATGGAGCAGGTGCTCCATAGCCTTCTTCAAGATGACAACGTCGAAGAGGTCGAGCTGCTTGAGTTGAGGGATAAGAAGGGTGGGCGCGACATTAATCTTGGGAAGATAGCAGGAGCTGAAGCTGGCGCGGCGCAGCGTTGGCGTGAGGCGAAGCACAAACGGCGGTAGAGAGCGACATCGTCCAGCTTCAAAGCTGAGCTCCTCGAGCTGATCTAGGGTGGGGGATAAGAACCACTCATCGAACTTGGGTTGGACCTTGCAATTGGTACTGAACATGTGGATGTCAAGGCGTCTGGCTGGCCCAGGGTGCGATGAAAGGATCTTGGAGACTATAGCCATGCGTTTGCAATCCCCATCACAAAGGCAGCTATCAACGGTGAGGTTGAGGGGGACGCGGCGCCAGAGGGGGCACCACCGCCAGGAAAGCAGGGCGGTCCGCATGGCAGATTTGGTCAGGAGGAGGCCGATGATGACGAGCAGCATGTCGTCAGGGAGGCTGCTAATGAAGTCCAGGCTCGCCGGATGCGGTTTTGGCTCGAGACGCCTCCGCTTGTTGGCTGCCTCACCATCCATCTCAACTAGCGGCGATGCTGGTGTACACGTGCGCTGGTGTGTGTTGTGTGATGGGTGTGCGCGAGTGCGTCCTTCTGTGTATGCCGCCGCGCAGTGGTGAATTGTGTGTGAGTGCATCCTTCACGCGCAAGAAGTGTGTCCTCAATGTGCCTTCAATTTACTAGCATGCGGGGTGCTACCCTGAGTGGTATCAACTTTTTTTACTTCATCGCGTGACAGATGGGCCTCTAGTTTACTTATTTTCACCCACTGCCACATGAGCCAGCACACGAACATACATAACATGAGCTGACAAGGCAGCATGTGGACTGGTTGACTGGTCAACTAAACAATATACGGAGCTATACGCTGACACAGTGAGCGTATAATCCATTGGTATAGAGAGTTCGAGTGAGAGGGGAGGCCCGTGAGAGATAGTAGAGAGAGAGAGAAAGAGCTAGTCCCTCTGTTCAATAATGTAGTTCCAACATTTTTTTTAAGTCAAACTTTTGAAACTTTGACCAAGTTTATAAAGAAATTACTTATATCTACAATACCAAAGATAAGTGATAGTATGAAGTAAGTACATGTTGTGATGAATCTAATGATCGTTCCAGATGTAAATGTTTTTCTCCACATATACCTGGTCAAACTTTTCTGAGGTTTGACTTTTCAAAACATCCATATGCTTATGGATGTGACAGAGTCCCTAACTAGAGAGAGAGAGAGAGAGAGAAATAGAAAGAGTGAGTGAAAAAAGTGTGTGTGCATGTGTGAAAGAGACATGGACAACACACGATAAAAGTAGAGAAAAAGCGTGTGTGTCTTATGCAAACATATCACATATGCATCTTCGACAATGGAAGCAAGGTGAGGAGATAGTGTGTGGTTGTTTGCAGCCGAGAGAGCAAGACCCCTAGCACGTGGCCAAGAGGGGTCTGACAAACAAGGGAGAGAGGTCGAGAGATACGTACGGAGAAAATGCAGACATGGGGAGGAGAGAGTGTATGTTTGTCATAGAGAGATCCCCTGGAGATCGTGTTGGGACTACATGGGTGGGAGATTGAGTGACAAGGTGTGTGCATGATAGAAGATGCTCCGAGAGATATCGAGATAGATGGATGGAAGGAGACAATACGTGTGTTCCTGATGGCTAGTGAGAGATAATCATACTTAGGGGGGGTGCTTGCGCCTATGATGGAGTGAGGGATTATGGTACTTAGGGGGGTGCATGTCACATGGAGAGAGAACAAGGGCGGAGAATGTTGGATGGGTCTATATGTATAGCGCGAGCGAGACATGTGTATGTGTGAACCAGGGAGATATAAAGTTTGAGAGAGATTAAGGAGCCTCGATAAGGCTAAGTGGTGCGTCAGATAGCTGAGAGGGGGAAAGAGATATTCCATCCGCTCGATAATTGAGTACATGTAACTTTTTTAGAAGTCAAACTTTGGAAACTTTGATCAGGTTTACGCAAATGTTATTTATATCTACAATACCAAAGATACATCATACAAAACTATATCTCATGGTGAATCTAATGGTATATGTTTTCCGTTCTAGATGTAATTGTTTTTCTCCACGTACATGGTCACACTTTGTGATGTTTGAATTTTCAATAAATCTATATGTTATGGACCGAGGAGAGTGCCTAAGTCGAGAGAGATCAAGTGCATGTGAAGGAGAATGAGTAAGTGGGCAAAAAGAGTATGTGTGTGAAAGAGAAAGTGACAACAAACGATAAATTAGAGAGAAAGAGTGTGTTTTTTCGTTTCTTATGCGAACATATCATGCATGCATCTCCGAGATAGAAAAGCGAGGCAAGGAGATACACGAAGATAGCTAGTGTGTGATTGTTTGCAACGAAGAGAGACACCCATATAGCACATGTTTAATAGAGGTCTGGTCAACAAGGAACACAGGTCGAGAGGGACACATGGATAACATGGACGCATGGGGAGGGAGAGAGGGTGTGTTTGTGATAGAGAGATCCCCTCGAGATCGTGAGGGTACTATATGGGTGGGAGATCAAGGAAGGTGCGTGCGTGATAGAAAGATGCCCCGAGAGAAATCGAGATAGACCATGCACATGTTTGTGATGGAGACTAAGATTAGCTAGTCATATACATATAGGGGGACTGCGTGTGCCTACAGTTGAGTGAGAGACCATCATACTTGGCTAGCTAGGCATGAGATTGTGTGTGTGTGCATGTGAGATGGGGAGAGAACGAGGGGGAGAGATAGAGTTTTAGGTGGGCCTATCGAGTGCGAGTGAGATATGCATGTGTATGTGTGACCCAGGTAGATGGAGAGTTTGAGAGAGAGGGGGAAGAGCTCCGAGATGACAGAGTGGTGCGTGAGAGAGTTACGGGCAACGAGCCAAGGAATTTGTGTGCGTACGATGAGTGCACCCAAGATATCTAGCTTGGACTAGAGTATCATACATAGTGTGCGAGAGAGACCTATAGATGGAGTATATATGCAGGCGAACTAGAAAGACCCCCCCCCCCACACACACACAAAGAGATAGAGAGAGAGAGAGATGGAGAGAAAGGGAGAGGGACCAACATGGTTTGTGTGTCGGATGCATGTGACAGAATTGAAGATTGTCGGAGAGAGAGAGAGAGAGAGAGAGAGAGAGCAGGAGTCCGGGAGAGGGGGAGGTCGCGTTTTATGTATCAAAGACTAATATAAACCATGTTTCGATATAAACTTGCATTCAAATATTTAAATTGGAGAACATGTTGTCTGCAATCCACACATGAACGGATATATGCGTATATCAAACAAGTTCATTAATTTGACTTTCAACATGTTCATGGAGTACTATAATAATGTACAACATGCTACTCGATTGAGGTGTTCAATTTTGGATTTAGTTCACTATTTTGACCTAGTGAACGAGCTATTTCATTGAATCGAGATATTTCATTTTGGGTTTGATTCCCGTTTTTTAGTGGGTCAAGTATTTTTCATATAGTAAATCGCTAGCAACGAGCATGTAAAAACACATTACTCCCGAGCATCATCTCTCCATCTAAAAAGGAAGTGGCAAGCTAATATTTCAAAATTTGATTCGAATCGACTTGGTAAGGTAGACGTGGATGCTCATTCTCCCAAAATTTGAACGAACCGTTAAACATCCTCTGCTCAGTGGAATTTGCTGAGCAAATAAATGGAAATGCGAAATTACCGTCCTATGTGGGACACGCGTCAATTGGCCTGTTGTACATCGAGGGTAGGTTCGTAACTTCATCCAAGCGCGCCTTCTCCTCGGCCGAAATGACATGTGCCGAATAATTCATAAACCATGGTCAGCAAAACACGCTCTCCTCGCCCGAAATAGCTCGCGCCCACTATTTCAAAACACGCTCTCCTCGCCCGAAATCGCTCGCGCCCACTATTTCAAAACACGTTCTCCTCGCCCGAAATCGCTCGTGCCAACTATATTTCAAAACACGCCCTCCTTGCCCGAAATCGCTCCCGCCCACTATTTGGGGAGAAGCAAAGTTACTCTACTATCCCTGACACTTAGTACACAGACCCGAGCCGAGAAGCCTAAAGGCAGGGGTAGAACTGTAACTCCCCCTCACATTTCAGACAAATGCGTCCATAAGACATGGTTCCACTCCCCTCCCACCCCCCCATTCATACCTCATGGGCGCCAAATCACCTTCTCCCCGGAAGCTCCCTTCTCCCGAGCCGCGAAACCTCAGCCCCTCCTCTATGGAGCCCCCACCGCACCAATTTCACAACCGCCCTCATCCCTAATGCCGGAGACGCTGTCCATTCGCCGTCATGCACTGGGCCGTGTGCCTCTTACTCCGTGCTGCTGGAGCTGCCTCAACGACGGTCGCGTGAACCGTACCGGAGCCGATTCACCCCCGCCGTTGTTCACGGCGCTGGAGCGGCTCCAACTTCGGATCCATCCAGAGTCTCGGCGCTGCTTCCCCGTAGCCCTCGACCATCGCGACATTGATGTTTCCCTGTCGCCGATCGCCACCGCAACCGCGCCGGCCTCACCGACTCGGCAGCTAGACATGCCTACTTCACCATGCCGCCAGATCGGTCGCACCCTCATCTCAAATCACTTTATTTAGGCGTCAGTTTTCTGAATTTTTATTATGGGCCAATCGATTCCTAATGGGAAGCAGCACCCCTCGAGGCGGCGGAGCTCCTAGGCTGCCGTGGAAGAAGCACTTAGATGGCTATCTTAGAGTTACATGGGTTGAAGGTACTACCGCCGCCGGATCTGGATGACGGGGAGTCTTTCTGGATTGGCCCGGGGGCGGCGCAACCACGGTAGTGCCGTGGGGCGGGGAGCGGGGTTTTGGCTGGGGCCACGGACGGCGGATGCAGGCTGCTCTACCGTTGGTCGCTGGCTCTTCGGGGAAGATTCCAAACAGTGTCAGCCGGGAGGCACAAGACGGCCATCAAGCCATCCTGCGTAGATCGGATAGTACCAAAATAAAATAAAATCGTGTGACCCTAATTTAGTCTTCAATCAACAGACGTGTGACCATTCTCATACCTTGTTGTTGATCTCTTAGTATATTTCTTCAGATCAAAGGGATATGCTGTTCTTAACATTATGCATTATCTGCATCTTCAGCCACACCGTCTTCCGACTCACCGCAGCTGCTCCAACAAGGGAAGCATACACCAGAAGGGAGCTATAGTCCCTACTCAACAGTTCCTTGCATCGAATGCGCGTGCCCGACATGGACAACCACAACAACTGCAGGGCCATCGACAAGTCAGCACATGATGCTCACTCCTATGGATGGCGGCCAGATAGGTTGTACCCTCATCTTACTTGTGTGCAACATTTATGGCTTTGTTATTCATCTAAGCATGGAAAATAGATTATCACATTTCACTGTATATTCATGTTGATCTCTTACGGGTCTTGTTCAGGAGTTAACGTTGTTCCATAGTTCAGCTAAGATACTTGTTCTTCAGGGTAACGTTGTTCCATAGTTATCATCCATCAGCCAATGTTATCCCACAGGCTGGTGATTATAGTATTATATCACTTCTAGTATTACCTATGTTGTTCTTTAATACTTTTGTGTGCCATCTAGTTAATCTCGAGTACAAACGATACATATTCTGTAGCTTTCATCTGTGTTCTCCCTATAGTTTTTGAGGCCCGTTGCTGCTAGTTAACCCCAGTCCTACTATTTATGTCGTCTCCTACAGGCACTCATTACATAAATCACTACTAGGAAAAGGCCTACTAATGGCGCACCGGTTTTGCCTACTAATGGCGCACTACCGGTGCGCCATTAGTACCACGCCACTAGTATTTTTTCCTAATATCGCACCACTGGTGCGCCATTAGTATCTGGTATACTAATGGCGCACCAAGCAGTGCGCCATTAGTATGTAACACCATGCGCCATTAGTATGCCTCCCGGAGGGCCATACGTAACCATGTGCTTTGTCATACTAATGGCGCACTCTGTAGTGATGCGCCATTAGTATCCTTTGGCATACTAATGGCGCACCTGGAGGTGATGCGCCATTAGTATAATATTTGTTTTTTTTTACTTTTCTGATTTTTGCACAGGTTACAAAATATATTATTGAACAAAACATAGACAGCAGCACACAGCAACAGCAGATTCATCGAATACAATAGAAGATTAGTCTCCGAATACAATTCATCATATTAGTCTTCGAATTCAAAAGACCGAACAAAGATAAAACATTACAAGTCTCAAGACCGCGAGTATCGAGTTTGTCTTCACATTACAAGTTGATATCGATCATCTAAACTACCATCACATAGAAGAGAGGTGCGGTCATCACAATGAGCATCATCGCGATCAGACTGGTCTTCACCTGGTTCCTCCAATGCTCCCTCCTCTCTCCCGCTAGATAGCGGGCGTATCTAGATTCGGCCTCCGCCCTAGTGGTGTACCCTTTGTAACTGTTACCGCTGAAATGGTGAACCTGTCTCCAACACTCCTCCTAGTCGTCATAGACTCCGGGAACCTTACCCTTGTACACGACATACGATGGCATCTCTATGCACAAGCCAAACAACAGACAATACATAAGCAATATGTAAGTATGCAACAAAAGGATCGGAATAGAAAAGCAAGACATTAATAGCACGATTCATGATCCTACTAATAAATAGCATCGATTACATCTAAGTTGAATGAATGTCCAAACCAAAGAGACATACAGATTCATTAAAGTTTAATTACAACATGAGCCAATCAATGTTTCAGAACTACACATCACTACTTTCGACTCGACTCATCGGACAGGAGCGTGGATGAAGCCGTCGTCCGTCGTGATGGTCATGAAATCGTGGTCATTGTCACCCTGCATTTGTAGCGTTCCATCTATCTCACTGTTGGACGGTTGATATCTGAGGAAGAACTGCCCCGAGGTATGAAGGACATCTTGATGGATGATGTCCGCAAACTCCGACTGGATGTGAAAGAATTCTTGTTTGAGGTCCGTGTCCTGCATTGCCGACAACCTCGCGACCCAATCTTTGAGATTATCTGGTAGCAGAAGGTGATGATGGTCCCTTACGATCGCCCGCATGTGATGGAGGGCGTAGTAGGCATCCTTCGGACTGCCAGGCGGCTGCTTGACACAGCAGAACTTCGTATTGTGTGAGAAGGTGTGCTTGTCGTACTTACGAACTGCCCTGGTGAAGGTGCCTCCAGATTTGGCGTAGCCGGGGAGAACATCATCAAGAACTTTCTTGACATTTGTGTAGTCTATCTTGGAGTTAAGGTTTGGGTCGAAATACGTGGCCATGGAATATTTCGGGCTTAAGAGGATGAGTGTGCAATGTGTGTCACTGCACAGAACATGGAATGTTAGAAAAAAAGAATGATCGAAATCTAAGAAATCATATGTTACGGGGCGGTTAAGGGATGACTTACTCGGGAAAGTAAGCCACAAGGAAGTTATCCTTATCTGGGTTTGCCAGAATGACGCCTTCGAGGTGTGAACTCGCAACTTGGCGGTCCCCAGCGCTGCTCAAGTGCTTGGCACATATGTAGAAGGGGTCGACTATCACCATGTTTGGGGTCTTGTCTCTAATGATCTGCATCTCCATACTCAGCAAAAACAGCCAAACGAAGGTGTAGTGCAGCGGATGAAGGTTAAACATAGCAAAGATGTCATCAAACCGCAGGACGATCGTACCCCCGATGTCGCCATCCATAAAGCCCTTGCCCTCTGGCACCTTGGCCACGAAAACCGGGTATGCCACATCATTCTCTCTGAGACGTCGCTTCTCCAAAGAAAGAACACTGTCGTGCAGACTCCGCATAGCACCGGTTGCAGCATTGAGCATATTTGGCGGTAGCATCGCCCTACCCGCCACATGCACCCTCCTCGAAATATCCTTAGGTGAAGGTGGCCCGTCCTGAGCACGGATCGAACTCGGTGCCGGCTGGCTCGCACCGGCGCCCTTGTTAGTCTTTCGTTTCCGTCCCTTCTTCTTGATCTCCTGTGATGGGACCGAGTTCTGCTCACAGACCGCCTTCTTGAGCGTGTTGGGGCTGATAATATTTCGCACCTCGGCTATCTGAGGCTTGGTGAAGGCAGGAGCTGGAGGCGTCTCCTGAGAACTGAACGCCAGATGACGCCTGTTGCAATTGGATTTCTCCGCCGTACCAGCTAGATCGCGGTCGTCTTGGTTGGGTTCTTGAGAAAGAGGCCTACAGAACTCGTCAGCATACCCATGTTCGGCAAAGTACTTATCGACTTTGGTAAATGTACCGTCGCCGTTGTCGTTGTCGTCCGGATCCTGTGCCATAGGGATGTCCGGATCCTGTGCCATAGGGATGTCCGGCAGGTCCGGTAGCATTGTGGCGTTCTTGCCATGGCTTGGCACCGGCATGACTGGCGGTCTTGTCTGTGGGGTGGTGTCCCCCGCCCCAAACGAATCTGGCTCTTCAGCCAAAGTAGGGGCCAGTTTACGTAGGCGCTGTGGGTCATCTCATCTTCTTCATCGGCCCCAGCTGGTCGAATCCGAGGTAACAGCTCGTCGCAGCCTGGCAGCACCCGAACCACTTCAACCCTATACACTGTGGGTGGCATCGGATTACCGTGGAACATGCGGTTGCCCGGTTGAACGATTCTGCCCTTGGCGACATCGACCAACTCGCCGCCCATGAAGTGCATAAGAGTGCAAGAAACATCGGCGGCGCCCTGTGAAAACATGTAGGGCGTCAGGGAAGCCCAGTCAAAGGCAAGGAGATGAAGTCATCGGCCGAGAGGCTTAGTTACCGTGATGCCGTCGAGCACGGCTAATGTCGAGGCACTGCCAACGGCGGGCGTGTGAAAGCACAAGTTCTCCCTAGGTGGTTTTGGTAATTAATGTCAACATATCTCTTGTTGGACTAACACTTTTATCTAGTATTTTTCAGACAAGTTCAACAATGGAGTGGCATGGACTAAAGGATGTGGGAGCTCCTTCAAGATGCTAAGGACAAAGGATTGGCTCAAGCTTCAAGCTCAAGACTCTTCATTTTACATTTCAGTGATCCAAGATCACATTGAGTCTATAGGAAAAGCCAATACTATCAAGGATGGATGAGGTGTTGCTTAATGAGCCTCTTGCTTCAAGTGCTTAGTGATATGCTCCATAACCCTCAACTACTTTCCCATTCCCACACATATGTCCTAAACCTAAAGTCAAACTCGGCCCCACTGATTCGTTCTATCCGGTGCCACTGAGTTTGGATGTCTTAGCCACTGCCACAAACCCTAGGCAAATCGGTCTCACCGATAGGGATCTCGGTCTCACCGAGATGGGATTGTAATCTCTCTGTGTATGTCCATTATCAAAATCGGTTTCAACAAGTTTGAGCAATCGGTACTACCGAGATTACAATGCAAACTTTCTGGTTGACTCATTACCAAAATCGGTCCCACCGAGTTTGATAATCGGTCCAACTGAGTTTGCCTGACCAACTCTCTGGTTAGCTTGTTACCAAAATCGGTCTCACCGAGTTTGTGTAATCGGTCTCACCGAGATTACGTTATGCCCTAACCCTAACCAAATCGGTCCTACCGAGTTGCATTTCGGTCCCACCGAAATCCGCAACGGTCACATTATTTGCTAAATCGGTCTGACCGAGTTTCTCAATTCGGTCCCACCGAGTTTGGCAAATTGTGTGCAACTGTTAGATTTTGTGTGGAGGCTATATATACCCCTCCACCTCCTCTTCATTCGTGGAGAGATCCATCAGACTAAACCTACACTTCCAACTTACCATTTCTGAGAGAGAACCACCTACTCATGTGTTGAGGCCAAGATATTCCATTCCTACCATATGAATCTTGATCTCTAGCCTTCCCCAAGTTGCTTTCCACTCAAATCCTCTTTCCACCAAATCCAAACCCTATGAGAGAGAGTTGAGTGTTGGGGAGACTATCATTTGAAGCACAAGAGCAAGGAGTTCATCATCAACACACCATTTGTTACTTCTTGGAGAGTGGTGTCTCCTATCTTGGCTAGGTGCCACTTGGGAGCCTCCGACAAGATTGTGGAGTTGAACCAAGGAGTTTGTAAGGGCAAGGAGATCGCCTACTTCGTGAAGATCTACCGCTAGTGAGGCAAGTCCTTCGTGGGCGACGGCCATGGTGGGATAGACAAGGTTGCTTCTTCGTGGACCCTTCGTGGTGGAGCCCTCCGTGGACTCACGCAACCGTTACCCTTCGTGGGTTGAAGTCTCCATCAACGTGGATGTACGATAGCACCACCTATCGGAACCACGCCAAAAACATCAGTGTCTCCAATTGCGTTTGAATCCTCCAAACCCTTCCCTTTACATTCTTGCAATTTGCATGCTTTACTTTCCGCTGCTCATATACTCTTTGCATGCTTGCTTTCTATGTGTTGTGAATGTTAAACTTGTGCCTAAACTCCACTTAAATTTTAAAAAGGCTAAAAACTGCAACTTTGTTACTTAGTGTCTAATCACCCCCCCCCCCTCTAGACACCTCTTCTCAAGGTCCTACAAGTGGTATCAGAGCATTGGTTTCCATTGCCTTGGTTTTATCACCATTGGAGGAAGATGGATGAGTCTTCTTTGGGGAGTCTTAGACATAGAGTGCCTATTCTTGATGGAGAGTACTTTTATGAATGGAAAAATGAGATGCTTGTGATTTTCAGTCAATATCATTTGAACAAGTACATTGCTAGTCCTTGTGCACCTTGTGTTGATCCTATGCATCCTACCCTTGATGAGTCTATTGACATGATTAGGAATGTTAGAACTGTTCATCTTATCACTAGAGGCTTGCCTAGAAACTTGATTATAAAACTGCCTACTCTTGAGTGTGCCTACACTATATGGAAATTTCTTGAGGAACAATTTCCTGATTATTCTTTGAAAAATCTTGATGAAACTCTTCATAAGTCTATTGACTTGAGTAAGATGAATACTAGTGATCCTATGTTTGGTGATCGTCTATTCGAGCTTACAAATCCTAGGCGTGCCAAAGGAAATGTTGGTATTATTAGTGATATTATTTCCGAAGCTATAAAAATTCATAGACAAGATCATTGTCAAAATCACTCTAACGAATCACCCTCTCTAGGATTTTATCCACCACGTGACGATGTTGAACATGGATACTATGATGAGGATGATGATAGTGACTTTGATCTTGATGATGCAATGAGACATTTTGGTCTTATGGCAAATCTTCGGGGATATATGTCAGGAGGAAAGGAATGGGTCCTTGACAGTGGATGTACCATCACATGACCGGAGATAAAGACATGTTTCGTGAGCTTGCTGATAATGATAGTCCTCGAAAGTATGTCACTTTCGGTGACAACTCAAAGGGTAAGGTGGTTGTCCTCGGTAAGGTGGCCATCTCACATGATAGCTCCATACAAAATGTCATGCTCGTTGAATCTCTTGGATACAACTTACTTTCAGTATCTAGACTTGCTGACTTTGGTTTCAACATCTTATTTACTGAAATTGATTGCCAAGTATTTCGTCCAGACAATCATAAAATGGTCTTTACCAGCAGACATAGAGGTGATCTTTACATTGTTGATTTCACTAAAAAGGCTCAACCTAAAACTTGCTTCATTGCTAAATCCTCAAAAGGTTGGTTATGGCATAGACGACTAGGTCACGTTGGCATGAGAAACCTTGACAAGCTTATTAAAGGAAATCATATCCTTGGAGTTAATGATGTCATTTTTGATAAGGATAGACTTTGCAGTGCTTGTCAAGAAGGTAAACAGGTTGGAGGAAGGCATCCCGTGAAGAACATCATGACCACAAAGAGGCCACTCGAGCTTCACATGGATCTCTTTGGTCCCAACTCTTACAAGAGTCTCGATGGAAATTCTTTTGGTCTAGTTATAGTTGATGATTTTTCCAGATTTACATGGGTGTTCTTTCTTGATGATAAATCGCAGGTTCAAAAGATCTTCAAAAACTTCGCTAGGAAGGCCCAAAATCAATTTGAAGTGAAGATCAAGAAGGTTCACAGCAACAACGGAACAGAGTTCAAGAACGCAAATGTGGACACATTTCTTGACGAAGAAGGGATTTCACACGAGTTCTCGACTACGTACACACCTCAACAAAATGGAGTTGTTGAGAGGAAGAACCGGACGCTCATCGAAATGGCGAGAACGATGCTTGATGAGTACAAGACGCCAAAGCACTTTTGGGCAGAAGCGGTTGAGTCAGCTTGTCATGCAACAAATCGCTTGTATCTTCACAAGCTACTAGGCAAGACAGAATACGAGCTACTCATCGCTAACAAACCCCAAGTTGGATACTTTCGAGTATTCGGCTCAAAGTGCTACATTCTTGATAAGCATCATCGTTCTAAATTTGCTCCTAAGTCTCATGAAGGTTTCCTACTAGGTTATGGCTCAAACTCTCACACATACCGTGTCGACAACAATTTCACCCGAAAGGTTGAAGAGACGGTAGATGTGAAGTTTGATGAATCAAACGGCTCGCAAGTAGAGCAATTGCCAATTGATGTAGGAGACAAAGATCCTTCGGAAGCAATCCAAGACTTGTCTATTGGCAAGGTCCGTCCAATGGAAGTGAAGGAGAGTACCTCGTCTGTCCAAGTGGAAGCTTCTACTTCACGACAAGGTGAACCAAGAGTTGATACGGAAGCATCCACAAGTGGGACACACCAAGATGAAGGAAACAAGGAAGTGCATCAAGATGAACGTCAACGACCTCCTTCTCCACCACGACAAGAGAACGACAACGCCAACAATGAAGAAGGCCAAGAAGAAGAACAAGATGAAGAAGATGTTCAACGAAGATCCAAGCAAAAGCTTTCACGAGTTCGAGCAAGAATTGCTAAAGACCATCCCGTCGAGCAAATCTACAATGATATACAAACCGGGAGAATCACTCGCTCTAAAACTCGTCTAGCTAACTTATGTGAAAACTATTCTTTCATCTCTAGCATTGAACCTATGAAGGTCAAAGAAGCATTGGAAGATCTGGATTGGATAAATGCTATGCATGAAGAGCTACACAACTTTGAGAGGAACCAAGTTTGGACACTGGTTGAGAAGACCGACAACAACCATAACGTCATCGGTACCAAATGGGTGTTTTGCAACAAGCAAGATGAATATGGACAAGTTGTTCGCAACAAAGCACGTCTTGTCGCCCAAGGCTACACACAAGTCGAAGGTATGGACTATGGTGAGACTTATGCTCCCGTTGCTAGACTTGAGTCTATCCGCATCTTACTTGCCTATGCTAATCACCATGATATCACCTTGTACCAAATGGACATTAAAAGTGCTTTTCTAAATGGTGAAATAGAGGAGGAAGTTTATGTTAAACAACCTCCCGGCTTTGTCAATCCTAAGAAACCCAATCATGTTTACAAACTTCACAAAGCTCTTTATGGTCTTAAACAAGCTCCTAGAGCATGGTATAAATGCTTGACCAAGTTCCTTATTGAAAAAGGCTTTGAAATTGGGAAAATTGATTCTACCCTCTTTACTAAAAGGGTTAATGGTGAACTATTTGTGTGCCAAATCTATGTTGATGATATTATATTTGGTTCAACTAACCCTCATTTTAGTGAAAAGTTTGGGAAGCTAATGTCGGAGAAGTTTGAGATGTCTATGATGAGTGAACTCAAATTCTTTCTTGGGTTGTAAATCAAGCAAACTAAGGAAGGTACTTTTGTCTCTCAAACGAAGTACACTAAGGAATTATTCAAGAAGTTCAATATGCAGGAATGCAAAGGTATGTCTACACCCATGCCTACTAGTGGACATCTTGATTTGACAAAAGATGGTGAACCGGTTGATCAAAAGGTTTATCGCTCTATGATTGGTTCATTGTTATATCTATGTGCTTCACGTCTCGATATTATGCTAAGTGTGTGCATGTGTGCACGATATCAAGCTGCTCCTAAAGAATATCATCTTAAGGCTATGAAAGGATAGTGAGATACTTAATACATACACGAAATTTTGGCATTTGGTATCCTAAGAGAGCCTCTTTCGATCTTGTTGGCTACTCCGACTCAGACTATGCCGGAGACAAGGTTGATAGAAAGTCCACTTCGGGTACATGTCAATTTCTTGGTAGATCTCTTGTGTCTTGGTCCTCCAAGAAACAAAACTCGGTATCCTTATCCACCGCCGAAGCGGAATACATTGTCGCTCGTTCATGTTGTGCTCAATTACTTTGGATGACCCAAACTCTTAAAGATTATGGGATATATGTGAAACATGTTCCATTGCTTTGTGATAATGAAAGTGCTATCAAAATTGGTCATAATCATGTGCAACATTCTCGAACTAAGCATATTGAAGTTTGTCATCATTTCGTTCGAGATCATGTTGCTAAGGGTGACATTGATCTTAAGCATGTTCGCACCGAAAAGCAATTAGAGGATATATTCACTAAACCTCTTGATGAGAAAGTGTTTTTCAGGTTGAGAGGAGAATTGAACATCATTGATGCTTCAAACTTGGAGTAGAAACTCCATTGGATACATGCAAGACATGACCTTATGACTAATCCTTGATGTTTCTCTTATGATGAAAATCTTATGTCTTGGATATATTTGTATCTTGCATGTTATCTAACCCATGTAGGTACTTGGTTGAATCAAATTCCATGAGATTGTAACCTACTCACATCTTGAGCAATCTCTACATCACCAAGTCTCTATACAAAGGTGGTTGAAGACAAGGAAGCATGAAACCATTCGAACATATCCTTTGACAAATTCAATGTTGAGCTTCATGATTGTAATTTTTGGATACACAAGTGCTCTTCCTTGCAAGAACTAACCCATGTAGGTAGATGGACTCAAATTCCAAGTGGTGCTCCAAACTCTTGATGAGCTACATCAACCTTGAGCGACCCACACAAGTTCAACTACATGGACAACACCACCAACCAAGGTATGTTGTTCAATCTTAGAGAAACTTTACTCCAAGACATGAGCTAAAGCAACTCGACAAGATGTGAATACATCAAGATGCTTAAACGAAAAATGGCAACCCCATTTTGAGCTTAAACGATGAGTATGACCTATGATCAGGTGATCTCACTTGACTCCTAAGTCAATATACTCTAACATAGGTGACTTTGTCGCCGACCATCTCTAGATGAAGTTCTCTTGTGTTTTCTTCTGTGTTTCTGCATTTGTCTCCTGCATATTTGTTCTCCCTTAAAAAAAACTTCATCTAGATTTCTTTCTTTTTGCTCTACACTTTCTGCATCCAATTCCTTGCAAATCTTTGTGAGATCTTATTAGTCTAGTGAGCTGAGGTGACAAGTGTTTTCTCTGATCCAGCTCCACTCAATGAATCTTGTCCTCTACAAGCATCACATTTTTATCATTGCTTTATGTTGTGACTCAAGGATCAAACTCATTCACGGCAAATTCCAGAGGGAGAGAGAGATTACATCTTTATCAAGCCCTTCTTGGAAATTGCTGTCAAAGGGGGAGAGAGAGATCACATCAAAGCTTATCACTTAAAGAGATCACATCAGAGAAGGAGAGAGAGATCCTTCAGGGGGAGAGAGAGAGATCTCCAGGGGGAGAGAATGCTAGTAGAAAGTATTTCTCAAGGATCCCAGATGCTTGGTGTTCAAGAGGAGAGATGCCACATGTCTTCTTGAGGGGAAAGACATGTTCATATGTGCTTACTTGCATTAGTTTGCATTAGCTCTGTTCATTTATATCTTTCAGCTCTGATTTTCTGTTCCCTATCTTCTCCCAATATCCCATGCTAGATTCAGGGGGAGCAAGACATCTGAGGGAAAGAAATCATTCAAATTCATTGCATATCTTTACTCTTGGGGACATGTCTAATCAAATGTGGTACTTAGTACTCAATCTCTACATGTCATCCCAGTCTTGGTATTCTTGTGGTGTCTTTTGTTTGCTCTGGCTAGTAGATGTATTTGTGTTATCTAACCTTGTTTACGCAGGTTCATTCCATCCTAAGCCAACTCAAGACTACAAGGTAAGTATATGCATCACAATCATGTGTATGAGCAATTCTTGCTGATGTACATATTGTTTGCAAGAAGGACTCATGGGCATGAAGGTATTTCCTTTAATATATTTTTTGCTCTGATGCATATAGCCAAGATACCCCCGCAAAAAAATATATAGCCAAGATACATGTAACACATTGCCTGCTCTATCATGGTTATGCTCTCACATGCTTCTCTATTCCATATTCACATGATTGCATACATGTAGGGGGAGCCTATGCTTGTTACATGTCTTTCCAAAGCTTTATTTGCTATTGTTTATATCCTTATCTAAAGCTTTGATGTATGTTGCCATCAATTACCAAAAAGGGGGAGATTGAAAGCACAAGTGCTCCCTAGGTGGTTTTGGTAATTAATGTCAACATATCTCTTGTTGGACTAACACTTTTATCTAGTATTTTTTAGACAAGTTCAACAATGGAGTGGCATGGACTAAAGGATTTGGGAACTCCTTCAAGATGCTAAGGACAAAGGATTGGCTCAAGCTTCAAGCTCAAGACTCTTCATTTTACATTTCAGTGATCCAAGATCACATTGAGTCTATAGGAAAAGCCAATACTATCAAGGAGGGATGAGGTGTTGCTTAATGAGCCTCTTGCTTCAAGTGCTTAGTGATATGCTCCATAACCCTCAACTACTTTCCCATTTCCACACATATGTCCTAAACATAAAGTCAAACTCGGCCCCACTGATTCGTTCTATCCGGCGCCACCGAGTTTCGATGTCTTAGCCACTGCCACAAACCCTAGGCAAATCGGTCTCACCGATAGGGATCTCGGTCTCACCGATAGGGATCTCGGTCTCACCGAGATGGGATTGTAATCTCTCTGTGTATGTCCATTATCAAAATCGGTTTCATCGAGTTTGAGCAATCGATACTACCGAGATTACAATGCAAACTTTCTGGTTGACTCATTACCAAAATCGGTCCCACTGAGTTTGATAATCGGTCCAACCGAGTTTGCCTGACCAACTCTCTGGTTAGCTTGTTACCAAAATCGTTCTCACCGAGTTTGTGTAATCGATCTCACAAAGATTACATTATGCCCTAACCCTAACCGAATCGGTCCTACCGAGTTGCATTTCGGTCCCACCAAAATCCCTAACGGTCACATTATTTGCTAAATCGGTCTGGTCGAGTTTCTCAATTCGGTACCACCGAGTTTGGCAAATTGTGTGTAACGGTTAGATTTTGTGTGGAGGCTATATATACCCCTCCACCTCCTCTTCATTCATGGAGAGAGCCATCAGACTAAACCTACACTTCCAACTTACCATTTCTGAGAGAGAACCACCTACTCATGTGTTGAGGCCAAGATATTCCATTCCAACCATATGAATCTTGATCTCTAGCCTTCCCCAAGTTGCTTTCCACTCAAATCCTCTTTCCACCAGATCCAAATCCTATGAGAGAGAGTTGAGTGTTGGGGAGACTATCATTTGAAGCACAAGAGCAAGGAGTTTATCATCAACGCACCATTTGTTACTTCTTGGAGAGTGGTGTCTCCTAGATTGGCTAGGTGCCACTTGGGAGCCTCCGACAAGATTGTGGAATTGAACCAAGGAGTTTGTAAGGGCAAGGAGATCGCCTACTTCGTGAAGATCTACCGCTAGTGAGGCAAGTCCTTCGTGGGCGACGGCCATGGTGGGATAGACAAGGTTGCTTCTTCGTGGACCCTTCGTGGGTGGAGCCCTCCGTGGACTTGCGCAACCGTTACCCTTCATGGGTTGAAGTTTCCATCAATGTGGATGTACGATAGCACCACCTATCGGAACCACGCCAAAAGCATCTGTGTCTCCAATTGTGTTTGAATCCTCCAAACCCTTCCCTTTACATTCTTGCAAGTTGCATGCTTTACTTTCCGCTGCTCATATACTCTTTGCATGCTTGCTTGCTATGTGTTGTGAATGTTAAACTTGTGCCTAAACTCCACTTAAATTTTAAAAAGGCTAAAAACTGCAACTTTGGTACTTAGTGTCTAATCACCCCCCCCCCCCTCTAGACACCTCTTCTCAAGGTCCTACAGGGTGCAACTGACAGAGGGGGCGCTTGCTGGCGAGGTGCCGTCCGGCGTACACCCTGGTGCATTAAGCTCCAATGCCCGTGCCGGCACCGGAGACACGAATACCGCCTCCGTTGGAGACACCAATGGCGCCGCCGGAGACACCAATGGCACCGCCTACGCGTTGTGCGAGTTACTGGCCGTGAAGCTGGGAACCGGGGGAGTCCCCTGTTGGCCGCCCGCAATCCACGTCGTCAGCCCATGAATCAACGTAGGCACCATGGCATTGAGCTTCGTTCCCAGTTGTTGTTCCACTTGCTCTTGGACAAGCTCCGGAATCTGCGCCACTTGTGCCTTGAGTGCTTCAACCTCGCGCGTCTGGCTTTCCAAGCTGGTCTTTTTCTCCTTCCTCCCACCAGCGGTATAGTATGACAACCATTTTGTGGATAAGCCTTTCCCGGCCACACGACCAGCTGACGTCGGCTTACTAAGCTTATCCTTGTTTTTCATTACGTTCAACGCCCTATTTAAAGGGGTGTCGAAAGGGGAGCTCTGAGACGACCCCGCGCTACTGCTTTCAGTTTCCTGCGGAAGGAACGTGAACCATTTAGAAATATTGGGGATTAATTAGAGTGCAACCATATGGAGCTAATTACGCGGGGGTGTATTCCTTACCAGAACAAGCTCAAGCGCCCTGGTCTTCGGATCCGTGGTAAGCTCCTTTGTTATCGGGTCCTCCTTGTACCGGGCCCTGACAAAGTTCCTGGTCTGCTTGTCACCGCTGTATTTCTCAAAGCGGGGCAGTAGGCCTTGCTCGGCACGCTCCGCTTCCTCCTTGTCCCATATACGCTCCGCCACTCTGTAACTGCCGGGACAGAGTTTGTGTTCCCCTAAGTTCAACTCCCGCATTTCTTTCTCCCACTGACTTGATTCGGAGGTTGTGCTGCTCTCGCACTTGATCTTGAACTCCTTGTAGTCATCTTCGCTGATCGAAGGATATTTCGCCTTGATCTTCAGATAACTATCACCTTTATCAATCATTCTCTTCACCACGCTTCTCCAAGTAGACAGGGTCGTTCTCATCCTCGTGAGGGCGGCACTGTTCACTTTATTCATGGAAAATTTCAGCATGACCTTTGCTGAAAATAGGACATATGGAGTACCCGAATTTGCCGGAACGGAAGTTAATCGACATTCCGGCAAACTCAAGGGCCTCTCGGGGTACCTGCAAAATCATCATGACACGAAGGGCCTCTCAAGGGCCTCAAGCAGCAGCGGCGTCTCCCAGGACCCCATTTTTTAGTAACAACAATACATATATAGCCATTGGAAGCAAACAGATGTACACATAAGATAAAAATGTAGTGCTGAAAGTTCAATGCTTACAAAAGACTTGCTGAAATAGTGAAAAATATGGAGTCACCAAGCTGGCTAAGAAACTCCCAAAGTCCACTAGCAAATCCAAGATATAATCATGTTACACACATCATAACAATTTAAGATAATTAGGATAAGGATAGTAGGAAATGAAAAAGAAAGAGCTCAAAAAACAATCACAACAGAAAAATAATAAAAACCTAGTCCTAGAAGAAAATAAATCCTAAAAGAAAAGAAATCCTAAAATCTTGAGCAAGTCCTAGCAGTAGTAGTCCAACTAGATGGCCACCAGTACTACTCCTATCACTAGAGTAATTTAGGTACACCCAACAGACCTTAAACTACTACTTCATCAATGATGACTCACATGGTACAAAAGAAGTTGAGTGGACCAAGTTACAAATCCAACAAGATTCTAGGATGTGAACCAAATGATTTGCCAATAAAAGGTAACAATGATATTGCAGGAATAGACCTTCCTAAAATAGGAATGATAATCTACTGTCAATAACCATTGAATAAAACAGATTTACCAACAAAATCTAAAAGGACACTTGCCTATCAGATTCAAATAGTTTATCATTTTCTAAAGCCATAAGCACAACAATCATGATCAGAACTAACACTACTTCAGACAAATAACCAATTAAGCGCCAAAAAAGCAAATAAACACTAATCAGCAGGCACTTGAACAATCAGTGGACAAGATATTCACAACATAAAGGTTGTGCACCTCAAATATATAAATCACATGGTATACAAATAATGCATAAAAGAAAGCTAACAATGGCATAGCATGGTTAATAAGGACACCGATTTACCTACCAGCATCCTTTGAAGCAAGGATAAGGACCCAAATAATCAGTACTAATACATAGGACAGTAGTTCAACAATTCTATCAAGAAATCATAACAGAGCACTAATTCCTTAGTCATCCTCCAGGAACACTACTAAACAATTTATAAGGACCAAAAACAATATGCAGGAGCACCAATTTGTATGACCAAATGGTAGCTACATTTATGGCAATTATGAATTTCTTGACCGGTTTTGATAGCAACATGTAGGACTAGGCAAAATAATTTTCCTAGACTTGTCTTAACAACATGTGATTTGCACGCATCTATCTATAATGGCCATTACTTATATCTATATCTGAGAAACCTTAGGAACCCTATGGTTAATTGAAGATAAGCATGGCAGGAATTGAAGGTATGGCAGAAACATCAAACTGACACCAAGAAACAGCAGTCGCGTGACGGCGGCGGCGGCAACGCACGAGCGCACGTGGGGCCCGGCCCGGCGTCCGCGCACGGCCGCAAGAAGCAGCAGCAGCGGCACGACGGGGCGGCGGCGGCGAGCTCCTGCTCCTAACCCTAGGTCGCCGCCCCGTGGGGGCATGGGGATGAGCGGTGGAGAGAGGGAGGGAGGGACAGAGACTAATCGTCGTCGATGAGCAGCAGCCGCGCGGGAAGGCTCGCGCCGCCTTCAAGGAGCGCGTCTAACGAGGCTTGCCGCTGTCGAGGGGCAGCTCCGATGAGAGAGATTTGGTGGTGGCGGGGAGGTCGCGGGCTTGAGGGGGAGGAAGGGGAGAGGGAGGCGGCGGGGGCGCGTGGGCGGCTGCCGGCGCAGTGGGTCGGGGCAGCGGCGGCGACGGCGCGATGGAGGGAGGGACGAGGGAAGGAGCGGCGCGGTGGATCGAGGGAGAGGGATCTGGCGAGGGAGAGCGAAGGGGGGATCGGGCGAAGGGGTATCCAGCTAGACATTATAGCAATGGCGCACCACCCTCTGGTGCACCATTAGTAGTTTTTTTTCTGATAGCAATGGCGCACCCTCCTCTGGTGCGCCATTAGTAACTTTTTTTCTGATAGCAATGGCGCACCAACCTAGGGTGCACCATTAGTAACTTTTTTTCATTATTTCTTGTTGCATCTAATAATTTGTTTTTTATCAAATTTGTTATTTTCATGAGGACTAGAACAGAAGATATCATCATTTTTTTTGAAAATATCATCATTTTTTTAATTGAAAAAATCATCAAATTTGTTATTTGAAAATATCATCAA